>NC_057712.1:132535276-132560548 GCF_004010195.1 Chiloscyllium plagiosum
ATCCAACACTGCCCTCCTGCCCCCATCCAACACCCCCCCCACCATCCACACCCACTCCCTCTCTGTGGCAGCTGAACTGGACACCAACAAGACTGCTGCAGTTGCCTTTGTGAGATAAGAGTCCAAATTGCGCGCGCACACACACGCACACATACACTCACACATACACACACCCACACAGCCACAGCCACACACACAACTTTGCAACTTTTTGACAGGTTCCACCTTTGCCCTGCACAGGAAACTGGTGGAGAGATTATCAAGGTGTGGGGAAGGATGGGTGTGAGTGGGTTAAGGTACACACCTGTGTAGAACACCAGGGAGAGTGTGGGGACAGAGAGAGGTGAGCAGATAATCATTTGGAGACGGTGCCTGCTTAATCACTATAAACAAAAGACGCGATCACTGTAAGAAACACGTCTTTGATGTAATGTTTCCATTGGGACCTCGAGATCTCCTTCGGATAATCCAATTTTCGGATAATTGGTATTCGGATAATTGAGGTTCCTCTGTATCTAGTTTCAAGGAAATATGACCTGCACTTCAAGGTTTCTTTGTTCAGCAACAGCCCTCAGAACCTTACCATTAAGTGTATAAGTGCTGCTCTGATTTGCTTTTCCAAAATGCAGACCTCACATTTATCTAAATTAAACTCCATCTATCACTGCTAAGCCCATTGGCCCATCTGATCAAGATCCCATTGTATTCTGAGGTAACCTTCTTTGCTGTTCACTATGCCTCCAATTTTGGTGTCATCTGCAAACTTACTTAATTTTTTCTCCTATGTTCACATCCAAATCATTTATATAAGTGCTGAAAAATAGTGGATCCTTGTGGTACACCACTGGTCACAGGCCTCCAGTCTGAAAAGCAAACCTCCACATCCACTTTCTGTCTTCTATCTTCGAGCCAGTTCTATATCCAAATGGCTAGCTATCCCTGTATTTAATGAGATCTAACCTTGCTAACCAGTCTCCCACGAGAAACCTTGCTGAATGCTTTACTGAAGTCCATATAGATCATGTCTACCACTCTGTCCTCATCAACACTCTTTGTTACTTCTTCAAAAACTCAATCAAATTTGGGAGATATGATTTCCCATACACAAAGCCATGCTGACTGTCCCTAATCAGTCCCTGCCTTTCCAAATACATGTAAATCCTATCTGTCAGGTTTCCCTCCAACAACTTTCACACCACCGATGTCAGGGGCTCACTGGTCTATAGTTCCCTGACTTTTCCTTACCGCCTTTCTTAAATAGCGGCACCACATTAGCCACCCTCCAGTCTTCCAGCACCTCACCTGTGACTATCAATGATACAAATATCCTTTTATAAATTTTTTTACATGTATTATGTGTAAATAGTCCAGTTTATTCTATTTTATCTTAATTTCTTTTGCATATTAAACTTCGGTTTAGAGCCAGGACAGGTGTCAGATCTCGCAGTGGGAGAACACTTTGGTGACAGTGATCACAGCTGCCTAACATTTAACATAGCCTTAGAGAGGGAAAGGAGCAGTTACCGAGGGGAAATATTTAATTGGGGAAAAGGAAATTATGATGCTATCAGATAGGAAGTACAGACTGGGAGCAATTGTTCCACAGAAAAGGCACAGCAGACATGTGGAGACTGTTTAAGGAGCAGTTGTTGCGAGTGATGCACGCATTTATCCCTCTGAGACAGGTAAGATTAAGGAACCTTGAATGACGAGAACAGAGGAGCTTCTCGTCAAAAGGAAGAAGGCAGCTTACGTAAGGTGGAGGAAGCAAGGATCTAGCACAGCTTTAGAGGATTACAGGCTTACTAGAAAGGAGCTCAGAAATGGACTGAGGAGAGCCAGGAGGGGGCACGAAAAAGGCTTGGCAAATAGGATTAGGGAGAACCCAAAGGCATTTTACTCATATGTGAGGAATAAGAGAATGATCAGGGAGAAGGTAGGGCCGATCAGGGATAATGTAGGGAACTTGTGTGTGGAGCATGAGCAGATAGGGAAAGCCCTAAATGAGTATTTTGCTTCAGTTTTTTCTAAGGAAAGGGACCTTTTTGTGAATAAAAACTTTGAGGAGCTGGGATACAGGCTTGATCAGATCAAGATTGATGAAGTTGGAAATTTTAGAAAACATTAAGATTGTTAAGTCCCCAGGGCCAGACTAGATTTATCCTAGGCTGCTCAGGGAAGCGAGAAAGGAGGTTGCTAAGCCACTGGCAAAGATTTTTGCCTCCTCACTCTCCACAGTAGAGTGAGGAGGCATTTGATAAGGTTCACCATGGTAGACTCATTCATAAAGTCAGGAAGTTGTAATCGAAAAAATAGTATGGGCTTCTCAGAAAGACACTACAATTATCGGAGTTTTACATCTTCACACTGATTGGACGAATTTGCAAAGATAGCACAGGAGACAAGTTCATACAGAATCACAATCGTTGTTGCACAGCAGAAGGACACTATTCTGCTCATTGTGCCTGAATTATCTCCCAAATGAATAATACACTTAGTGCCAATCTCCCATCTTCTCTCATAACCCTGCATATGCTTTCTTTTCAAATAATAGTGCAATCATTTTCTGAGTATTTTGAACATGCTTCCAACACAATCTCAGGAAGTACAAGACACTGGTAAGGCCAGTTCTAGTCAACGCATTATAGGAAGGATGTGGAAGCTTTGGAAAGGTTTCAGAGGAAATTAACTAGGATGTTGCCTGGTATGGAAGGAAGGACTTACAAAAAAAGGCCGAGGGAACTGAGGCTGTTTTCTTTGGAGAGAAGAAGGTTGAGAGGTGACTTAATCGAGACATATAAGATAATCAGAGAGTTAGATAGGGTGGACAGTGAAAGCCTTTTTCCTCGGGTGGTGAAGGCTAACACGAGGAGTGATAGATTTAGGACAGATATTCGGGGTAGTTTCTTTACTCAGAGAGTAATAGGAACGTGGAATGGCCTGCCTGCAACAGTAGTAGACTTGTCGATGTTAAGGGCACTTAAATGGGCATTGGACATACATATGGATAATAATGGAATGGTATAAGTTAGATGGTCATCAGGTTAATTTCACAGGTCGGCACAACATTGAGGGCCGAAGGTCTGTACTGCGCTGTAACATTCCATGTGCATTCCAGATCTTAAGCACTTGCTGTATGAAAAGATTTTTCCTCAAAATGTAGACAAAAAAAACTAAAGGAACTGTAGATGCTGGAAATCTGAAATAAAACAGAAATTGCTGGAAAATCCCAGCAGGTTTGGCAGCATATGTGGAGAGAAATTAGAGTTAATGTTTTGAGTCCAGTTTTCTTTCTTCAAAACAAGTCGAGAGTGTGCATATGGTGATGCATGGCACTGAGATGTCGATCTCAGGATGCAGCAAGAACAGCTCTCTGAGGAATGTTGAATATCATGGAGATACCTGTGTTCCTGCATAGATTCAAAACATGAAGGATGAAACCTGAGTTGGAATCCATGTGGGGTGAGTCTGAGCCGGAAGCAGTCAGTGAGGAATGCTTTCTGGCAGTGGAAGTGAGTTTTTGCAAATATCTAGTCAAACACCAGGAGTGACTGCAAAGTTAATGTTGGTGAACAACAAAAAGAAAAAAAGATTTGAATGAAAATTCTGTCGGAGAGAAGAGCAGAACTTCTTCAAGGTGCACATACCAGGAAGAGATGTGGCAGTGAGTTAAACTCTCAAAAAAAAACTTCCATGTACACAGGACACAGACAGATTCACACCTATTGCTTAAAAAGCTGAGCTAATTTGAGAATGTAATTTGAAAGAAGTTCTGGGATTTACAGATCAAAGAACATAAACCAGCATATCCCATTATAAGAGATAAAAGTTTTAATCTAAGATCCATGACACTGGACTCCTTTGGCTATAAATTCTGTGAGCATGATCTTAACCTCGACAGCCACCTGATGAAGGAGCAGCGCTCCAAAAGCTAGTGCTTCCAAATAAACCTTTTGGACAAAAATCTGTTGTTGTGTGATTTTTAACTTTGACCATCCCAGTCCAACACTGGCACCTCCAAGTCATGGATACAGAGATAGAAGGCTCTATAGCCAAATTTGTGGATGACACAAAAATAGGCGGGATGCTAAATTGTAGTGAGGAAATAAGAACCTTACAAATGGATACAGATAGGTTAGGAGAGTGGGCCAAAATGTGATAGATGGAATTTAATGTGAGTAAGTGTGAAGTCATGCATTTGAGTGGAATAAATGGGAAGACGACCTATAATCTAAATGGGGAGAGACTTGGTGCTCCGGTGCAGAGGGATCTGGATGTCATTGTTCATGAGTCACAGGAAACTAGCAGGAGAAAGTGAGGACTGCAGATGCTGGAGATCAGAGCTGAAAATGTGTTGCTGGAAAAGCACAGCAGGTCAGGCAGCATCCAAGGAGCAGGAGAATCGACGTTTCGGGCATGAGCCCTTCTTCAGGAAAGGAAACTAGCATGCAGGTACAGCAGACAATAAAGAAAGGGAATGGAATGTTGACTTTTATAGTGAAAGGATTAAAGTATAAAGGTAAGGAAGTATTGTTGCAACTAAACAAGGTATTGGTGAGACTAGACCTGGAGTATTGTACACAGTTTTAGTCCCCTTATTTGAGGAGAGATGTAGTGACACTGGAGGCAGTTCAGAGGAAGTTCACTAGATTGATCCCAGAGATGAAGAGTTTTTTGCATGAAAAGAGATTGAACAGTTTCTGCCTATCTCTTTGTAATTTCAAAAAATGAGAGGAGATCAAATTGAGGTATGCAAAGATTTTAAAAGGTATAGATAAAATAGACAATGAGCAGATGCTTCCTCTTGTGGGGCATTCTAGGACAGGAGGTCATAGTCTTTGGATAATGGGTAGCAAATTTAAGACAGAGTTGAGGAGAAACTACTTCTTCCACAGGGTTGCGAACCTGTGGAATTTGCTACTCCAAAGTGTGGTGGATGCTGGGACAGTGAGTAAGTTTAAGGAGGACGTAGATAGATTTTTAATTGGTAATCAGTTGAGGGGATATGGGAAGAAGGCAGGAAAATGGGGGTGAAGAGCATATCAGCCATGATCAAATGGCAGAGCAGACTCGATGGGCCGAATGGCTTAATTCAGCTCCAAATCTTCTGAACTTATAAAATAACTTTGGATTTTCAATCATTTTACATGTCATTATCTTTTTGATGTCCTAATTTCCTCTTTAAGCTCCTCCTTGCACATTCTATGTTCTTTTAGGGCTTCTGCTCTTTTGAGCCCTCAGGACTTGGTAGAAGCCAATATTTTAATTTCTACCCAATCCTGCATATCCATTGATATCCAGTGTTCACTGAATTTGTGAGAGCTAGTATAGTTTTGATGTTGTGAGAGCTAATATGGTCTCGATCGTCAAACTGTCTAATTCCTTACAGTAATGACTACATTGAAAAATAAATATTTTTGTGCTTTTTTGTCTATACTTCAGCTGAATCATGAGTGACTAGAATTTTCAAGTTGCACATATGACTTCATTAATAAAGAAATACAAATGTAATTATGCACATCAGAAAGTCTTATTAAAGTAATTATTCTTACCTTTTGTATAGCCATTAACTCTCCAAAATAGTGTTGAAGAATACGTTCAACTGTAATTTCAATTTCTGACTCAAGAGATCGTATATTCAATTTCTGAAATCTAAGGTCACAGGTTTAGCACATATAAACTGCAATCCAACAGAAATCATGAAAATCAGATATTACAATTGTATAATATATTGACAAAAATGTTTGATATTGAGATAACAGTCCTGAAATAAGTATTTAAAATCAAAGTCACAATGCTAGCACAGGGAAGAATGATGCACATTAAAATTTGCAATAATATTTATCATTTTTTGAACACATTTTCAATCTCTAACCTTTATTTAACTAATGTTGCAGGCAGACACGTGTAACAGGATTGTGGCTGAAGACTTTGTGTTATTGTTGTGGTGACTCACTCTACTGGGTGAGAATATAATATGCATAATATTAAAATGCTTCAGAATAATTATTCTTCCATTCCTACAAATATATTTTGAAGAGGTCCACTAATTTGTGAGTCACCTAACAGACAGCCAGGAATTTATGGAAATTATGATTGAATGATCTCAGCAAGATCCTCACATAGTCTTATCAGCAAAACAGCAAAAGACAAACACAGTGTTTAAGTTATTTGCAAACCTGGCAATTTTTGGTTTCCTACAACCATTGAAAAAAGTATCCAAAAAACATTTCACCTTCAGACAATTAGATCATCAAGATACCTGAGACATAATGTGTTCCAAAAACAAAAAAAAATCTCTAGAATTCAGATTGCTCACTTTCTGAGATTACTTTGCCTTATGTTCAGTTATCTTCACATGTTCATTGTATGTCTCAGTATGACCAATTGGCTTAAATGATGTCTGAGTACCATTGGCAAGTTTGTTCACGAACCCAAATTTCTCTTGAGATGATAATAGTGAGTTATTCAACATCTGCAGTGCATTTTGTGTGTGTCTGTCCACAGTGCTGTTAGGAAGGCAATTTCAAATTTTTGACGCTACAGTGAAAGAACAGCAAAGTGGTCCCGAGTGAAGATGGTGCGTGATTTAGATGGACATATGTAGTTGGAGATTATCCTACGAATTTATTGACCTCCCCGTTCCAGGTGTTAAGGTTTAGTTGTTTATATAGTACTACCAAAGAAAGCATGTTGTTGCAGTGCACCTTGCATGTTAAACAGACTGTAGCCCTTGTGGGGCATCAGTGTTGGTGAAGGGAATGATAATTAGATGATGACTGGAATGCTGATTAAGTGGACTGGTTTGTCCTAGATGGTGTTGTTTTAGTGTTTCCAGTGTATTGTTGGGTAGCAACATCCAGGCAGGTGGAGAGTATTCTATCATGGAATCTTAATTACCATTGAGGAAAATAGATTTGGTTGTTTGAGGTCAGACATCTCAGCTCCAGAACATCTCTGCAAGAAATCCACAGGGTAGTGTCCAAAGCCCAAACATCTTCAACTGCTTTATCAATAAGCTGATCATTCCATCATAAGGTCGGAAGGAGGTATGTTCATTGAAAATTGCACAATGTTCAGCATCATTCACAAATCCTCAGATGCAAAACCAGTCCATTTCCAAATGCAACACAATCTAGACAATATCCAGTTTGGGCAGATAAATGGCAAGTAAAAACTTTGTCACACATATGCCAGGCAGTGACCAGCTCCAAGAAGACAGAATCTAACTATTGCTCCTTCACATTCAATGATGCTCCCATACTGAAACTCCCACTATAAATAAAATACTCATGTAACTATAAGAGAAAGGAGCAGAATGAGGCCATTCAGCTGATTCAGACTGTTCTGCCATTCAATCATGACTGACACAGTGCCGTTTGGTCAGAGACACTTCTACGAATGGAAACATCTCTACATCCACTCTTGCCAGGCCTCTCAGTATTCTGTAAGTTTCAATCAGATACCCCTCATTCTCCTAAATTCCATCCATATGACAACCACCTGATGAAGAAGCAGCACTCTGAAAGCTAGTGTTTCCAATTAAACGTGTCAGACTATAACCTGGTGTTGTGTGATTTTTAACTCCATAGGACAAGCCTTTCATCCTCAGGTTCATTCTTGCAAACCTCCTCTGGACCCTCACCAGCACATCCTTCTGTATATTTGGGGCTTAAAATTATTCACAATATTTTAAATACAGCCTGCCCAGAGCCTCATACAGCTCAGCAGTACATGGCTGCTCTTTTATTATAGCTGACTTGAAATGAATCCTAACATTGTATTTGCCTCCTAACTACATGTTAACTAAACCTGCATTTATAGAATCCTGCACCAGGACTCTTAAGCCCCTTTGTGCATCTGATTTCCAAGCCTTTCCCCATTTAGGAAAGAACGGAGGTTGAGCGGGCCAGGTTCCCAGGAATGATGATAACCAACAACCTGTCCTGAACTTCCTATGTAGACGCAATGGTCAAGAAGGCACAACAATGCCTCTTCTTTCTCAGGCAGCTTAGAAAATTCTGCATGTCCATGAAAACCTTTGTCAACTTTTACAGATGCAGCATAGAAAGAATACTGCTCTGCCCAGGACCATAAGAAACTACAGAACGTTGTGAACACAACCCAGACCATCACGGAAGCCAACCTCCAATCCATGGACTCTATTTACACTTATCATTGCCATGGAAAGGCTGTCAATACAATCAAAGACTCTTCCCACCCGGTAATATTCTCCTACAACCTCTTCAATTAGGCAGGAGATACAGAAGCTTGAATACATGCACCAATGGGTTCAAGAACAGCTTCTTCCCTGCTGTTATTAGACGGATGAATGGACTCTCTAACTTCAAATAATGTTGATCTTGCTTTGGACACAACCTATACATTATAACCTGAATGCACTATATGCTGCGCTCTAAGCACCCTATGATCAGTATGTTCTTGGTTGCTATGATCTGCCTATACTACTCACAAGATAAAGCTAATCACTGTACTTAGGTACATGTAACCATAATAAATCAAACAAAATCAAATCAAATTAAATCAAAGTGCATAATCTTCCTGAAGAAGGGCTCATGCCTGAAACGTTGATTCTCTTGTTCCTTGGATGCTGCCTGACCTGCTGCGCTTTTCCAGCAACACATTTTCAGCTCTGATCTCCAGCATCTGCAGTCCTCACTTTCTCCTGCATAACCTCACAGCCAAGGGTTGCCACTGATCAGGAATTGCTAAAGACTAGCCTTATAAATATTGTGGCAACAAAAGTAAATCAGATGTCAGAAACACTGTACTGAGTGACCTCCTGATTCCCCAAAGTCTGTCCACCATTCATACAGCAGTCAGGAGTGAGATGGGTGCTGCCTACTTGCCTAGGTGATTACTACCTGCTTGGGGTGATGAACTAGAGTCAGAGCTTTGAAAACTACTAGATATCAGGAAAAGAAGGAATTGCATGGACACTGTGTTTAGGAAGTAGTCACACCCTTAGGTTAACTATCTTGAATATGGTTAGTTGTTGTGCTTCTGTTCGCCACAGCTCGGCGAACAGAACCACAACAACGAGCACCCAAGCTACAAATCTTCACACAAACTTTGAATATGGTTAGTAGTCAGAGACAGAAGGGTGTGACAATAGGCAAGGGAATCCAGGGGGTAATGTTGCAGGAGCCTCAGCGCTTGTCCTCGACCCTGTATGGCTGACAGCAGGGACAGTAGGGAAAATGGGCAAATTGACTATAGAAATGTGATACAGGGAACCATTCAAGAGGAGGGAGAAAAACGAAATGTAGTTATACTCCAGGATAATATAGTCAGGGGATCAGACACTGTTTTCTGCAGCCAGAATTGACAGCATTCTGTTGCCTCCCTGGTTTCTGAATTCATTCAGGATATCTCATTTGGCCTGCAGAGGAACTTGGAGTGGGAGGGGTAACACCTAATTGTCATGGTTCACATCAGTATCACCAATATAAATAGAATAAGGAAATATGGAATACGATAGCAGCTCAATTAAAAAGCAGAACCATCAGGGCAGTAATCTCTGGATTACTACCTGAGCCACAAGCTCATTGCCACAGGGCCAAAATGATTGAAGAAGAAATGCATGGCTCAAAGATTGGTGTAGGAGAAATGGACCCAAACTTGTGGGATATTGGCACAGTACTAAGAAAAGAGAGAGATGTTCCATTGGGACTGGCTCTACCTGAATCTGCTGGAACCAGAGTCATAGAACAGTACAGTACAGAAACAGATTCTTGGGTTGAACTCGACCCTGCCGACCAGATATCTTAATTTAATCTTGTCACACTTGCTAGCATTTGTCCCATATCCCTCTAAACCCTTCCTATTCATATACCCATCCAGATGCATCTTAAATGGTATAATTGTACCAGCCTCCACCACTTCCTCTAGCAGCTCATTCCATACACGCACCATCCTCTGTGTGAAAAAATTGCCCCTTCAGTCCCATTTAAATCTTTCACCTCTCACCTTAAACTTATACTGTCTGGTTTTACATTCTCCTACCCTTGGCTACTCACCATATCCATGCCCTTCATGATTTATAAACCTCAGTAAGGTCACACCTCCGCTTCCAACTCTTCAGGGAAAATAGCCCCAACCTATTCAGCTGTTCCTATAGCTCAAACCCTCCAACCTTGGCAACATCCTTGTAAATCCTTTCTGAACTCTTTCAAGTTCCTGGCGAATCACATAATTAGAGCTGTAGATTGAGATTTAAACTAAATAGTGGATGGTTTGGCCAGAGGTGTCAGTTGCATGAAAAAACAGAAAATCTTAGTTAAAGGAGAAGTCGGAATACAGGTTAGTAATACATGAAGCATTTAGAATAAAATTAATGAGTTAACAGCCTAAAAGAGACAAAGGGCCATGATTTGATGGTGACTACTGTAATACAGTTGCTGGGAGACCAGGTTTGGAAATTGAATATCCAAATGTATTCAGTATTCTGGAAGGATAAGCAGGAAGGAAAATATGGTGATGAAGCGTTGTTAGTAAAGCAAGGTCAGTGCTACAGTGAGAAATTATATCAGAACTGGTGATCAAGACATATAATCAGTCTGGATAGGTATTAGAACTAGCAAGGGAAAGAAGCTCCTAGTGGGAGTAATCTGCAGGCCCCCAACAGTAGGGCACAGTAAACCAGGAAATACTGGGGACTTGGAGGAAAAGTACAGCAATAATACTGGTTGATTTTGATAAGCTGATGGACTGCAGATGCTAGAGATTAGAGTCAAGATTAGATTGGTGCTGGAAATGCACAGCAGGTCAGGCAGCATCCGAGTAGCAAGGGAAAGAAGCTCCTAGTGGGAGTAATCTGCAGGCCCCCAACAGTAGGGCACAGTAAACCAGGAAATACTGGGGACTTGGAGGAAAAGTACAGCAATAATACTGGTTGATTTTGATAAGCTGATGGACTGCAGATGCTAGAGATTAGAGTCAAGATTAGATTGGTGCTGGAAATGCACAGCAGGTCAGGCAGCATGTGAGGATCAGGAAAAGCGATGTTTCGGGCAGGAGCCCTTCATCAGATTTTCCTGCTTCTCGGATGCTGCCTG
Organism: Chiloscyllium plagiosum; assembly: GCF_004010195.1. Taxonomy (NCBI): domain Eukaryota; kingdom Metazoa; phylum Chordata; class Chondrichthyes; order Orectolobiformes; family Hemiscylliidae; genus Chiloscyllium; species Chiloscyllium plagiosum. The sequence continues at coordinate 132,546,355 of NC_057712.1, forward strand.
ACCTGCTGTGCATTTCCAGCAGCATTCTAATCTTAAGAAGGAGATGGATATTTTTAATTAGTAATAGGTTGAAGGGTTATGAAGAGCAGGCAAGAAAGTGAAATTCAGGGCAAGATGAGATCTGCCATGATGGCATCAAATGGCAGCCCAGGCTCGAAGGGCTGAATTATCTACTCCATCTCCTAGTTATTAATTTCTTTTCCAAATATGTTATATCCAAGAAAATTTAACATCGAGTCTTGCCCTTCCCTGAGCTAGATCTCTGTTATCACAGTAACATTAAAATTCCACATGGCAATCTGAGCCTGTAAATCCCAAATCACTGTGCATTCGTATACATCGCTGATTCAAACTTCATTCTTTTCTTCCTCCCTCTGATGTCACCCACAAACTTGTGATTGTCTATTCTACAGCCAAATGCATTTCTGATTATTTTGTCAAGTTTGGATTTCTTCTCCATGATTCTCCTTTGGATTCTACACCCCAACCTTGATAAATTAAAAGTCCTGAAGAAGGGCCTGTGCCCGAAACGTCGAATCTCCTGTTCCCTGGATGCTGCCTGACCTGCTGTGCTGTTCCAGCAATAAAGTTTCAAATTAAAAGTCTTCCCAATAATTTGAGCAAATCAAGCTGCAAGGATCTCAGTCCCAGCTTTGTTCAGGTGCAATCATAGATGGTTCTGAACATTATGCAATAATCAGCAAACACCCCCACATTCAACCTCATGATGGTGGAAAAGTCATTATTACAGCTGAAGATGGTTGAATCATAGACACTACCCTGAGGACTCCTGCCGAGATGTCCTGAAGGTGATGTCAGAATCAAAGGTGATGGCTTTGTAAAGGGAAAGCTATGCCATGCAAATGTGATTGAATTCTTTGAGGAAGTGACAAGGAGGATCAATGAGGGTTGCATAATGGATATTGTCGACATGGATTTAGTTTAATAAGGCAGTTGACAAGGTCCCATATGGCAGACTGGTCGAAAAAGTAAAAGGCTATGGATACAGGGTAATGTATCAAATTCAACTGAAGTTGGCATAATAACAGGAAACAAAGAGTAATGGTTGAAGGCTGCCCTTGAGAATGGAAAGCTGTTTCAAGTGGTGTTCTGCAGGGTTCAATGTTGCTACCCCAGCTATTCATTTTATAAATTAGCAATTTGGACTTGAATCTGGGGGCACAATTGGGAAATTTGCAGACAATACAAAAAATTGTCATGTAGTGGATCGTGTAGATGCTTATCTGTAGGCTCTAAAATGATACAGATGGGTTCTTGGACTGGACAGAAAAATGGCAGCTGGAGTTCAGCTCTGATAAATTTGAGGTGATGCTTTTAAGGAGGTAAAACAGCAAATGGGAATTCACAATAAACATGAATATACTGAGAGGAATAGATGAAGAGAGAGATCTTTGTTTGTACATGCACAGGTCTCTTAAGGTAGCAGTACAGGTAGATGATGTTGTGAAGTAGGCATATGGAATGTTCTCCTTCAGTGTCAGAGGTATACAATACAAATGTAGGGATATAATGATGAAATTGTACAAAATTCTGGTGAGGCCATAATTGGAGTATTGTGTGCAGTCCAGGTTACCACATTATAGGAAGGAAGAATTGCATTGGAGAAATGCATTGAAGACTTCCTAGAATGTTGCTACAAGAAGAGATTGGAGAGGATGGGTTGTTTTCCTTGGAACAGAGAAGGCTCAGATGCAACATGATTGAGGGGTTACATGATTGAGGTATACAAAATTGTGAGGGGTAGAGATATAGGGAAAGGGGATATCTGTTTCCCTTGCCAGACAGTTAAAAAAACAGGGGTCATAGATTCAAGCTAAGTGGCAGAAGGATTATAGAGGATGTGAAGAAAAACCTTTTTTTTTATGCAGAAGGCGGTAAGAGTCTGGAATTTGCTGCCTGAGTTGGTGGTGGAGGCGGAGACCCTAAACTCTTTCAAAAATCACTTGGATCTGCAGGTGCTGTAAGCTGCAGGGCAATGGGCTGCAAGCAGGAAGATTGGATTAGAAAGGGCATCTGGGTGTTTTTGGGCGGAATGGCCCCCTTCCTGCTACATAATTTCCATGGTTCGTTGAGTCTTTTGATGTTGTACAGGAAGATGAATTTCATATTATCAGCAAAGGGAGAGGCTAAGATAGTCAACATAAAAAAACTTCTAATCCAAAAACCTAAAAAAAATGGGGGGGGTGATGGTCTGGTACTACGTTCATGATCTGTTTATCCAGAGACCCAAGTGATGTGCTGGGGATCTGGGTTCAAATCCTGATATGGCAGATAATGCAATTTGAAATCGACCAAAATCTGGAATTAAGAATCTTATTAAGAATCCACTGTAGATTATTGGGAAAAATCCATCTGGTTTACTAATGTCCTTGATGGAAGGAAACTGACATCCTTACCTGATATGGTCTACATGTGACCCCAGAACCATAGCAATGTGGTTGACGCTTAATTGCCCTTTGAGCATTCAGGATGGGCAATATATGCTGGCCCAGCCAGTGATACCCCCAACCCATGAAAGAAAGAAAAACTCAAAAAACCTTTATGACAAGTACCCAAAGCTCCATATCGTATTCCAATCATTGAAGCAAACATAGCCTTATGTCTCCAGTTATAAAACTCAAAAAGATGGAGTTAGCTTTACACTCTGACTTTTCAAACTGAAATAATACCCCGAATCAGAGACAAAAATGGAACGAGGGACATAAAAGGTACTTCCTTCATGAAAAAATAACTAAAAATACGATGACTCTTTTCATCCTTAATTCAAGCAGTTCATTTGAAAATATAAAGCTAATCATTTCCAGAACTTAAATGTTTGAGCATTTTTACACATTAGCCTGACAACTTACCTCTGCAGAAGTTGTAAAGCATGCCGTGAAGAAATGATTTTAGCAAAACAGTTACTCATGAAGTCATCAAGCAAATTCTGAAATATATAATCAAGATTGAGTTATAATGATTTCCAAGATTATTCCCTAAACGTTTTTGACAAAAAAAGTGAGAGGTGTGAAATTTATGGGAAGCAATGGCTTTGTGGTATTATCACCAGATAATCAATTTGGAAACTCAGCTATGTCCTGGGGGTCTGGGTTTAAAACCTGCCGTATCAGACAGTGGAATTTGAATTCAATAAATATCTGGAATTAGAAATCCAAAGATGACCATGAAACCACTGCTGAATGTCGGGGGAAAATAATCTATCTGATTCACAAATGCCCTTCAGGGAAGGAAATGTGATGCCCTTACCTGGTCTGTTAACATGTGACTCCACACCCACAGCAATGTGATTGATTATTGACTGCCCTCTGAAATGGCTATTACAAGCCACTCAATTAGAACATAAAACGGTGCAACACAGTACAAGCCTTTTGGCACTTAATGTTTTGCTGGCCTTTTATTCTTCTCTAACCTACATACCCATCATTGTACTAACTTCCATATGCCTATCCAAGAGTCACTTAAATATCCCAAATGTATCTGACTCTATTACCATTGCTGGCAGTGCATTTCATGCACCCACCACTCTCTGAGTAAAGAACCTACCTCTGACATCTCCCCTAAACCTTCCTCAAATTACCTTAAAATTATGCCCCCTCATGATAGGCATTTCCGCCATGGGACAAACGTCATTTCCAGGTTAGTTATTTAATTGCCCATCATTGATCATCATTGGATATGACAGGTATCCAGAGTTCTGTTCTGCTGCATTGATTGTAGAATATATTAGCTCCTTCTATAACTTGCTGATTAAATTGCATTCAGTGTTTGGCTTCTTCAGGTTGGCACCTCATTTTTAAGTATATTAAATTCTGCTCCTGGCATACACTCCTGTACTCCTATTTGAACTACAGTTCATTCCCCTGATTGGTGATGGTAGATTGAATGATATATCAGGCCCTGTGGTCACAGATTGCACTTGTGTATAATTCTTTTGTTACTCATGGCCCATGGTATTTCTTTGAGGTCAGTTATGGCCTCTTTAATCTATTCCATTGAGCATGGTGGTAGCATGAGACTACATAAAGGATGGTTTCCTCATGTTTGGATGGGATTTTGTCTAATAATTAAGGACTAGACTTTGTCGCACCCTCAAGGGTTTTGAGGCAGTCACCTGATCAATACAATCATGGATAGAGACATCTGCAATTGATAGTCTGGTGAGCATAAAATTAAGTACATTTTTCCCTTGACACCTGCCACAGGGCCATTCTTACAGATATGCCCTTCAGGACCTGACCAGTAGCAGTGCTATAAAGTCACTTCAGGTGATGGATATAGAAGCTCCTTGGTCATAGCATATTCTGTGCCCTCTCTATGCTCAATGCTGCTTCAAAGAGGTGTTCTACATGGAGAAGCACAGATTGATTAGCTGAGAAAGGTGGTAATTAGTAGGCTTCCTTACCTTTGTTTGACCTGTCACGGGTTATACAGCATGGTGAGGAATTCCTAGCCCACTCTCCGATGAATAAATACAACAGTACCGAAAGCTATTTTAGGTCTATCCTGCCAGTGGGTCAGGATCTATTGAGGAATATTGGAGGAGTCTGTGGCATTGACAGGTTGTTGTTTGTTTAGTCTATAGGGACAGCTCTTCCATGGGCCGTATCTTTTGATGGAAGAGTTTCCTGCTGTGGAGTCATCGAGTTATATATCACAGCAACAGAGCCTTTGGTCCAACTAGTCCATGCAGAACATAATCCCAAACTAAACTAGTCCCACCTGTCTGCTCTTAGCCCATGTTTCTCCAAATGTTTTCTATTTATGTATCTATCTAAATATCTTTAAAAAACATTGTAACTGTACCAGCATCCACTACTGCCTCAGGAACATTTGCCTCTCATGTCTTTTTTAAATCTCTCTCTCTCACCTTAACATTGTGCCTCCAGTCTCAAAATGCCCCATCCCAGGGAAAAGACAACTGCCATTAACTCTATTTTTCCCTCTCATTATGTTATAAACTTCTCAACCTCCTACGTGCCGATGAAAAACTTCCCAACCTTTCTTTATAACTCAAACTTTCCAAGCTGGCAACATTCTAGTAAATCTCTTCTGAACTCTCTCCAGCTTAATAATATCTTTTCTATAATTGGGTGACGAGAAACTAGACACAGTATTCTAGGAGAGGCCTCACCTCAATGTCCTGTACAATCTCAACATGACTTCCCAACCCTTGTACTCAACGGATTGAGCAATGAAGATAAGCATGCTAAACGCCTTTTCAATGACACTCTGCTTGTGAAGCAAACTGCAAAGAATTATGTACCCCTAGGTCCCACTGTTCTACAACACTACCCAAGGCCCGACCATTAATTGTATAAGCCCTTGTTTGTTGTACCAAAATGCAATACCTCACATTTATCCAGATTGGACTCTACCTGCCATTTTTCTGCCCATTGACCCATTTGATCAAGATCCATTTGTAATCTTAGAAAACCTTCTTCATTGTCTACTATGCCACAAATTTTGGTGTCATCGACCAACTTACTAATCATGCCTTCTATATTCTAAATTATTTATGCAACTGACAAATAAAATTAGGCAGCGATAATTGGTTGAGTATGAGAGTTTGTTTCCTTCCACTGAGGAGGAAGTCTTGAACTTCAGAGAGTTCTAGGACAATTTGATTGGCCAGAAGCATAGGATTTCCAGCAGCATCAGAAGCACATTGCCCATGACTGACACTAAAAACACTAAAACATTCTAAGTCCCAGAATCCAGGTTGACACAAATGGGTGTTGCATTCAGCACAGAATAATTTGAGTAGAAGAGCTTTTATGATCAGGTATGTTTGGGCGATGACATAGTGGGAACAGAGGTGAAACTTAGGAAAATGATTGGGGATTGTGCTGGAAAGGCATTCCTAGGCGGAGGTCTGTGCAAGATGATTTTCTTGGCTCCTCTCTGTTGAACCTTTGCCAACTTGAAAATGAAGGCCTGGTAAGTTTTGACATTTACAAGCATTTGGACAGGAAAAAAATAGTGAGATATGGTAGAAGTGGGTACTGGAGATTAGAGTCAAGATTAGAGTAGTGCTGTAATAGCAAAGCATCGGAGGAGCAGGAAAATCAATGTTTCTGGCAAAAGCCCTTCATAGGAATGAGGCTGGGAGCCTCGGGGTTGAAGAGATAAATGGGAGGGGGTGGGGCTGAGGAGAAGGTAGCTAAGAGTGCAAAGGTGGATGGAGGCAGGGGTGAAGGTGATGGGTTGGAGAGGAGGGTAGAGTGGATAGGTGGGAAGGAAGATTGACAAGTGGAACAGGTATAGGGGCGGTGCTGAGCAGGAAGGTTGGAACTGGGATAAAGTGGGGGGAGAGGAAATGAAAAAACTGGTGAAGTCCACATTGACGCCATGGAGTCGAAGGGTCCTGAGGCAGAAGATGAGGCATTCTTCCACCAGGCATCGGGTGGTAAGGGAGTGGCAGTGGAGGAGGCCCAGGATCTGCATATCTTCGGCAGAGTTGGAGGGGGAGTTGAAATGTTCGGCCATGGGGCGGTGGGGTCGATTGGTGTGGATGTCCTCAATGTAGAGGAGGCCCCATCGGGAGCAACGGTACAGTAAATGATATGTGTGGAAGTGCAGATGAAACTTTGATGGATGTGGAAGGCTCCTTTGGGGACCTGGACGGAGGTGAGGGGGGAGGTGTGGGCGCAGGTTTTGCAATTCCTGTGGAGGTAGGGGAAGGTGCCCGAAGGGGAGGGTGGGTTGTTTGGGGGACGGGGACTTGACTAGGTAGTCGCGGAGGGACTTTGCAGAAAGCGGATAGTGGTAGGAGGGAAATATATTCCTGGTGGCGACATCCTTTTGGAAGTGGCGGAAATGTTGGCGGATGATGCGATTGGTTGGTGGGGTGGAAGGTGAGGACTGGGTGGTTCTGTCCTTGTTGAGGTTGGAGGGGTGGGGTTCAAGGACGGAGGTGCGAGATGTGGATGAGATACGTTGGAGGGCATCTTCAACCACATGGGAGTTGCAGTCTTTAAAGAAGGAGGCCATCTGGTGTGTTCTGTGGCGGAATTAGATTAGATTACTTACAGTGTGGAAACAGGCCCTTCGGCCCAACAGGTCCACACCAACCCACCGAAGCGTAACCCACCCAGACCCATTCTCCCACATTTACCCCTTCATCCAACACTACGGGCAATTTAGCATGGCCAATTCACCTAACCTGCACATTTTTGGACTGTGGGAGGAAACCAGAGCACCCGGAGGAAACCCACACAGACACGGGGAGAATGTACAAACTCCACACAGAGAGTCACCTGAGGCGGGAATTGAACCCAGGTCTCTGGCGCTGTGAGGCAGCAGTGCTAACCACTGTGCCACCATGCCGCCCCGGTCCTCCTGGGAGCAGATGCAGCAGAGGCAGAAGAATTGGCAATACAGGATAGCATTTTTGCAGGAGGTGGGATGGGAGGAGGTGTAATCCAGGTAGCTGTGCGAATCGGTGGGTTTGTAAAAAATGTCAGTGTTGAGTCGATCATCGTTGATGGAGATGGAGAGGGATATGGGTCAAGTGCAGGCAAATGGGACTAGTTTAGTTTGGGAAACAATAGACATGGGCAAGTTGAACCAAAGGGTCTGTGCTATATGACTCTATGACTCTATCCAGGAAGTTAAAAATCACACAACACCAGATTATAGTACAACGGGTTTATTTGGAAGGACTAGCTTTTGGAGTGCAGTTGAAGGATCAACGCTCCAGAAACTCGTGCTTCCAAATAGACCTGTTGGACTATAATGGGTTTGTAAAAAATGTCAGTGTTGAGTCGATCATCGTTGATGGAGATGGAGAGGGATATGGGTCAAGTGCAGGCAAATGGGACTAGTTTAGTTTGGGAAACAATAGACATGGGCAAGTTGAACCAAAGGGTCTGTGCTATATGACTCTATGACTCTATCCAGGAAGTTAAAAATCACACAACACCAGATTATAGTACAACGGGTTTATTTGGAAGGACTAGCTTTTGGAGTGCTGTTGAAGGAGCAACGCTCCAAAAACTCGTGCTTCCAAATAAACCTGTTGGACTATAACCTGGTGTAGTGTGATTTTTTTTAACGTCGTACACCCCAGTCCAACACCAGCACTTCCAAATCATGTCAATCCAGGAAATGATCCTGAACTGCTTATTGATTATCCATTTAAGTGCCTCAATTGGGAAATGGTGGAATAACTCAAGAAGGCATTGCTTATCTTACCGCAAACTTACAGTAGTGGGAGGTGGTGGCAAGGCAATCCAGGAAATTTTTCAGGTTCACATCATTTATAAACACACTGAAATGGGAGCATAAAGTACTGCCTCAAGTTTTACTGAACAGTATTTTACAGGGACACCTGGGAAGAGTTTGTTTCTGGTGCCCGGGTTCACAGAGTCATAGAGATGCACAGCACAGAAACAGATCCTTTGGTCCAACTTGTCCATACCAACTAGATAACACAACCCAATCTAGTCCCACCTGTCAGCACCCGGCCCATATCCCTCCAAACCCTTCCTATTCATATACCCATCCAGATGCCTTTTAAATGTTGCAATTGTACTAGCCTCCACCATTTCCTCTGGCAGGTCATTCCATACACGTAACACCCTCTGTGTAAACATGTTGTCCCTTAGGTCTCTTTAATGTCTTTCCCCTCTTACCCTAAATGTATGCCCTCTAGTTCTGGACTACCCCACCCCAGGGAAAATACTTTGTCTAATTATCCTATCCATACCCCTCATGATTTTATAAACCTCTATAATTGTTCTGAAGAAGCGTCATTGGACCTGAAACATTCCAGTTTTGTGTATTGCATTTTGCTCTATCCTTTTTTTTTCTGATTTGACATTTCTGTAGTAGTTTTGACTGGAAAACTACACCGTTAAACAAGGAAGTTCAAAGGCACCAAAATCAGAGTGACATGAGTCCAGATCATTACATATGACAGATTTCCAGCTATAAAGGATGTAATGCACCAGATAGATATCGATGGCAGTTGTTGGCCAGGGGTTGGTCACACATGTAAACAGCTTATGAAGTGAAGTTACCCAAGCCCCAGCCACTGGCTTGAACCAGATCAGCCCTGAGGATGACATAAGATACAATTACCTATCTGGGGGAACCATAATGATGTAATCCTAAAGGTGTCCTTAGAGTGAGCCAAAAGTCGAAAGACACCAGTGCATCAGGTGACCCAAGAACCAACAAGAACAAGATACTACAGTTCAGGAAGATAAGGAAAAAGGATAAAAATGAAGGATTTTAGTGTACCATCAGCAAAATCTCTGGACAGTAACTTTTGCGAATTTATGAACAACTTGAAAGCATGGAGAGGACCCCAAGATTTGAGAAAAAACTGCCTAGCCAGAATGAGCCTCTATTCTTGGGTATTAGACTTTAATTTTGATGACTGTTAAGGGAACCTCATTAGTAAACTTTGTGGATGTGGGCTTGGATTTTAGCCTTGTACGAATTGCATGTCTGCTGTTAACCTTTTCTTAACCAAACGGTGTGAATTGTATGTCTGTTTTAACAAAACTGATAACGGTTGTGGTTAGTCAATACAGATTTGACTCTTGTTCTCTTTGTACCAAGCCAATAACTGTTATCAAGGATGATAACTGGGGAACACAATCCACTAGTTTTATTATCATTAAGACTATCATTTTCAATTTCTTAATGAGTTAGTCTTAAAATATCCCAGCTGCCATGAAGCAATTTGAACTCATGACTGCAGAATCTTTAATTTTAAAAATGCCAGTGACATTACCAAACATTAGCAAAAATGTGACCATGGCCCCATCTCTTCCATAACCCTTAGAATACATTTTCACTAACTAGCTGTTACCTCTAAGTCGAATATTTGCTTCATGAACACAGCATATTCTGAATTAAATTCTTTCTTCCGAGGGTCCAAAATGTCATAATTGCTCTTTTTAAGATTTAAGTAAATATTCTGATATTTTATTGCAAGTATCTCAATTCCTTCAATTGTAGAATTCTTCAACACAGAAAATGTCTTTGACGTTTCAACCATTTCTGTGATCTGCAAATGTACATGAATTTTTGTTATCTTAAATTTGAACAATTTTAGATAAAATATTTATACTTTTTTTTTAAGTGATTACATAGCATTCAATTCTGGCTGCAATGTTGCAAATTAAGTCAATTCAGATACAATTGATATAAATTTTATTTGCCACTCCACTATGGATGCTGTAAAGTTTCTTTCTCCACAGCTTCAAGAATATTTGCTTAACTGCCATATGTTCCATGTTTCAAAGCTGTAGGAACCACCAGGAACCACCTTAAGAGGAAATGAACCTGACTCAGATAGCCCTGAGTGGGGCCTGGACTGGTATCCCAGGCTCCCCGTGACTTTACGAGTGAAGGCCAGTACCGATTTGACATGGACCTGCAGACAAATATGGTCAGGTTCATAACTTTGTCTCTGCACAAAACTGCATGACAAGACAGCAGTAATATAAACTTGGTATCTCTGCCTGATGAAACAAAGCACAAAAAGTCGAGTCAAGTAAACACAAGGCCATGAAAGGCAATGCAAAACGGGGCTGCTGGGCACATCCAGGTAAGCTTGGAGCAAGTGAGTGGTATAAGAGCCAGCGAAGAGCCGGAAGATGCAGCCTGATTCTATCCCTGAGTTGAGTGCATGCCTATGAGTGCAAAATGCCTTTACTGCAGCATTACAATGACAGTTAACAATGCAGCAAAAGTTGCAGCACTGAAGTGTCGAAACATCCTGTAAGTGGGCTGGAGGAGTGCCATAAGGGTTGTTAGCAGCAGCACATTCCATTTGCGCATGTCTATGGATATGGGGCGCATGTGGCTGGTTCCGAGGGAGAATACAAACATACGAACAAGGAAAAAAAGTAGGTTACCCCCCCTTTCTAGCCTGCTCACCATTCAATACGTTCATACTCATCTGATTTTAACCTCAACTTTACATTTCTATGTATTCAGCCCATTATTAATCAAGAATCCATCTATCTGGATTAGTGGTGCTGGAATCCATCTATGTCTGCCTTAAAAATATTTAAAGATTCTGCATCCAATGCCTTTTGAGGATGGGAATTCCAAAGACTCACATCCCTCAAAAGAATTTTGTTTCCTCATCTCTGTCATAAATGGACAACATGTTACATTTAAACTATGACCCCTAATTCTGTATTCGCCTACAAGAGCAAGCAAACTTTCCACATCCAACCGATCAATTCCCCTCAGGATCTTATATTTTTCGATTAGATTATCTGACTCGCTTCTCCCTAAAATAACACTCATGGTCTGGAAATTTGACAGGCGAAACTTTTACATCAAGGTCACTTAACTTGCCCTGAACTGTCCTGTTATCCTTTTTAAGAGAGAAACTGTATTCTGCTACTAGTCAAGTTTTACAAAATTGCCCTAAAAGCTTTCAATCTCTGTGTTTTCTGAAGATAAAATTAATCCATGATTATACTAAACTAAAAGCAAGTCAGTGTCTTTAATCTTTACTCTAAATATAATAATCATCCATAACACTCCATTAATAATCTCTACCTGATTAATAAAGCCAGTGAATCTTCTATCTGAGTTAATGCTATCCTCGTAAACTCATTAATGATAAATTTTGACATCTTCTGCAGGAATCACATCAACACAGTGAAGAATCAGTGTCAAAAAAGGTTTGTAGTGAATGGGACAGCCTGTGGCAAGGCTTCAATTCGGCTGCAGGAGTTTGAAGATGTCTTTATCACTTCCTGTCAGATGTCACTTAAATTAGCTTTAATTTTATTGTGAATTCATATCTCTCCAATTCCTAAGCCAGAAAGTTTTGCTATTATGTGATTATGGATAAAAACTGTATATGGTGAGTTGTCGGATCAAAACCTAGACTATAACTGTATTACTTTTCTTCTGGATTGCATTTTACCTTTTCTAGTCTTTTGCAGAAGACATCAAGTTTACCAAATATATACATTTCTGACACATCAAATGGAGTATCTCGCACTGTTTCAGTTGTTTGTTTCTTAGTATTTTGAAAATATTTGCGATATTCTGTTAACAACTTTTTACATTCCTGAAAAGCAAGAAAATAAGGTTGTTTAACAAGTAATCATACGATATTTCTCTGATCTACTGAAATTAATAAGGTGGAAATAAGAATTATATCTCTGACCTAGTAACTTTATTTTTTTCTCATTTTTCAAAGGGAAGCATACTTCTATGAAGACTAAATTTAGTTAATCAATGTAGCTGACAGAATTTCATTTTATGTGTGCATATTTGGAGATCTGGGTGCACAAATCAACATGTCATTCTTATAATTTCTTCACATAGTACTATCTGACAAAATGTATTACTAGACTATTGAATTCTACATTTATAACTTGAGTTATCAAGTGAATGCTTCTGACCTACTAATTGTCAATATTGTAACAGAATATTCTGAAAAATCTGTCTTTGACTTGTAATCCTTAGGTAAATTTGTGGAATACAAATTATCATTTGATTTTGTGAAATAGATCAGTTCTCTCAATCAAAAATGCCAGTGTATTAGTTATATCATATCAGCTTTCATACTGAGCTCCAAACTGTTCTCAATTGGAATTATTTCTTCTATCACTTTACCATAAAATACAATATGTCGTATTTCAATACTAATATTGTACTATGAGGTGTTTGCTGATCTATGGAGAACAAAATGATAGTCAATGTAGATGAGTTCTTAGCACTTTAACCTCTGAGTCAGAGGTTCAGGGTGGAATCCACCAGGTCAATATTTTCCTTTCCAGAATTCATGTTAATTTAACTTACTTAAAAGGCTGCTTTACACAGAATGATGTCAACTTCTTGAGTTCTAGCTACTCATATCTAAGCACACTTTGATCAAATATCCACAAAATGTACAATCAGATAGTGAGTTATTTAGAATATCCAACTGCTGATCAACTCCTGGCATCTACCACATTTATATGGTTAGTATTGTGTCCATCATCAATATTTGAGTATGCCTTTAAGAAACATGTGCATGATATCATCACTTTTATTTTGTTCATTCATGGGGTATGAATGTTGCTGGGACACCCTTGAGAAGTTGGTGATGAGTTGACTTCTTAAACCACCGCAGTTCATTTAGTATAGGATCCCCCAAAATGCCATTAGGGAGGGAGTTCCAGCAACACAGAAGGAATGATGATATCTTTCCAGAATGTTGAATGGTTTTCAGAGAAACTTGCAGGTGTTTTTTTTCCCCATGTATCTGCTGCTATTATGCTTCTGCAAGGGAGTGGTCAGTGGTGCTCTCAAAGGTGAATTTGGTGAATTTCTCCAGTGAATCTTGTAAATGATACACATTGCTGCCACTCATCATCAGCGGTGGAAGTACTAATGTGATGTTAATCAAGCAGGCTGTTTTGTTAAAAGAACAGAGAACAGTACAGTAGGGGAATGGGCCCTTTGGCCCATGATGTTGTGCCGAACATGACACCAAATTAAACTAATCCCTTCAGCCTGCACTTGGTCCTTATTCCTCCATATTTTTTATTCCCCCCGTATTGTATCTGCCTCCACAACAATCCCTGAAGAAGGGTTACACATGAAACGTCGACTTCTGCACCTTCTGATTCTGCCAGGCTTGCTATGTTCTTCAAGCTTCCTCCCTCTAAACTTTGGATTCCAGCATCTGCCGTTTTTCTCTCCACCACCAGCCCTGACAGCGTGTTCCAGACTCTTATCACTCTCTGTGTAAAACATTTGCCCCACACATCTGCTCTGAACTTTCCCCCTCTCATCTTTAATGCATGCCCCTGAGTATTAGACATTACAACTCTGGGAAAAAGATAGAGTCATAGAGATGTACAGTATGGAAACAGACCCTTCGGTCCAACCCGTCATGCCGACCAGATATTCCAAACCAATCTGGTCCCCCAAGCCAGCACCCAGCCCATATCCCTCCAAACCCTTCCTATTCATATACCCATCCAAATGCCTCTTAAATGTTACAATTGTACCAGCCTCCACCACATCCTCTGGCAGCTCATTCCATGCACACATCACCCTCTTCGTGAAAAGGTTGCCCCTTAGGTCTCTTTTATATCTTTCCCCTCTCACCCGAAACCTATGCCCTCTACTTCTGGACTCCCCAACCCAGGGAAAAGACTTTGTCTATTTATCCTATCCATGCCCCTCATAATTTTGTAAA
>NC_057712.1:132562433-132565266 GCF_004010195.1 Chiloscyllium plagiosum
GCAGAGATAATACAGGAAATTATAGGCCTGAGAGCCTCACAATGGTAGTAGGGAAATAATTGGAAAATATTCTCAGGGACAAGATCTGGATGCATTTAGAAGCAAATGGACTTATTAGCAATAGACAGCAAGGTCTTGAGCAGAAATGGTCGTGCCTCACTAACTTTATCAGGTTTTTTGAGGAGGTGATGAAGTTGATTGATGAGGCACAAGTGGTTTATGTTGTCTACATAGACTTCAGTAAAGCCTTTGTGGTAGATTGGTACAAAAGATGAAATCACATGGTATCAGGGTGAACTGGCAAGATGGATACAGAGCTGGTTTAGTCAGAGGTGACAGAGGGTAGCGGTAGAAAGATAATTTTCAGAATGGAAGTTGTCAATAGTGGTATTCCACAGGGATTAGTGCTGGGATCTCTGCTGTTCGTGGTCTACATAAATGATTTGGAGGAAAACATGGCTGGTGTAATTAGTAAGTTTGTGGGCAATACAAAGATTGGTGAAGTTGCAGATAGTGAGAGGGATTGTCAGAGGAAACAGCAGGATATAGATAAATTGGAGGCATGGGCAGAAAAATGGCAGATTTTTAATCCGGACAAATGTGAGGTGATGTATTTTGGAAGGTCAAGTACAGGTGGAAATTATACAGTGAATGGCAGAACCCTTAGGACTATTGAAATGCAGAGGGATCTGGGTGTGCAGGTCCATAGATCACTGAAGGTGGCAGTGCAGTGGCCAAGGTAGGAAAACAAAAGGCCTATGACATGCTTGCCTTCGTTGGAAAGGGCATTGAGTATAAGGATAGGCAAGTTATACTTCAGCTTTATAGAACTTTACTTAGGCCACACTTGGAATATTGCTTACAGTTCTGGTCACCACACAACCAGAAGGATGTAGATGCTTTGGAGTCAGTACAGAAAGGTTTACCAGGATATTGCCTGGTATGGGGAATTTTAGCTATGATGAAAGATTCAATACCACTGGGTTTGTTTTCACTGGAGTGTAGGAGGTTGAGGGGTGACCTGAGAGTTTATAAGATTGTAAATGGCATGGATAGAGTGGAAAGTTTGAGGCTTTTTTCATGGTAGAGGGGTCAATTACAAGGGGACACAAGTTCAAGGTTTTGGGGGAGATGTTTAAAAGAGATGTACAAGGCACGTTTTTCACACAAAGGGTGGTGAATGCCTGGAACGCACTGTCACAGGAGTAGTGAAAGTAGCCACAATAGCAGCATTCAAGAAGCACCTGGACAAATACGTGAATAGGAAGGGAATAGAGAAATACAGATCCTATAAGTAAATTGTAGTATGGAAGTGTAAAATGTGTTGGTGCAGGTTTGGAGGGTCGAAGGACCTGTTCCTGTGTAGTATTGTTCTTTGTTTTTCTTTGATTTTTGCATTTGATCTCCCAAAGGGCAGCACCTCACACTTGCTGGATTAAATTCCAACTACCATTTCTCCACCCATATCTGCAACGGATCTACAGCCCGCTGTATCCTTTGACAATCTTCTACACTATTAACAATTCCACTGATCTTACTAACCCACACTTCTACATTTTATCCAAATCATTTATATATATCACAAACATCAGAGGTCCAGTATGGATCCCTGCGGAACACCACTAGTCGTCGACCTCCAGCCTGAAAATCACCTTTCCAACACTACCCTCTGCCTTCTATGGGCAAGCCAATTCTGAATCCACACAACCAAGCCATAGTGGATCCCATGCATATTAAGCTTCTGGATAAGCCTACAATGGGGGACCTTGTCAAAAGCCTTACTAAAATCCATGTAGACAACATCCACTGCTCTACCCACATCAGTCATCCTTGTCACCTCCTCAATAAATTCAATCAAATTAGTAAGACATGATCATGCCATCTATCCCTAATTAGACCATGCTTTTCCAAATGTATTTAAGTGCTAGCCCTGAGAATAGCTTCCCAAACACCGATGTTCTGGATGTGTTAAACGTTTTGTGTGTTGTTGGAGCTATATTGATCCAGCTAAGTGTGGAGTATTCCATCACATTCCTGAATTTGGCTTTGTACATGATGGACAGATTGTATCATACCATGTGACCAAATGGAATAAATTTCACATAGCATTTTACTTGGAAAATGGGAGCTATGATATTGTAATAGGAGGATGCTTCTCTGTTGTAACTTAACAGCTTTATGCTAATCCAATTACATAGCTGAGTAATGTAATGGTTTTATAAATAATAGTTAATTCTAATAAATGTCTGATGAACTCTTCAAATGCACAACTAGTTTTTTATGCTATGGTAGATAACGTCAAAGAATTTGAACAGAGTTTGAGTTTCTCATCCTTAAGCAACATTCCTGTGAGTATAGACAGCTATGGAAAATCTGTAGATAGGGTACCAATCACCAAGCGAACAGAAATAACTTATTTTAGTTAGTATGTGAGCTCTTACAAGCTAAGAGAAATTTCTAATATTGCCTTGTTTAGAAAAACGATTGAAGTGCACTCGTGACTTTGTGCACGAAGTTGGAAAGCTATAACGCTCTATTCCTGAAAAATGATCACAGAATAACAGAACTGTTATGATTTTGAGTGGGAGCAGCGGCGAAGGTAAAAGTGAACCCGGGAGACTACAGCAAAGGTATGACAGTTTGTTTTAAAATTGCTTACCTGTAGCGGGCAGCGGTGTGTTTTTTTTTACTCTCTCTCCACAGAAAGAGCGGGAGCAGCAGAGGAAGTGACGGCAAGCAGAGGGCAGCCGGGAAGGAAAAGTGAGTATATAAGTCAGGAATGCGGCTAAACTATCTGAGGTACTCCCACCCACCCTCCTCCTCTAACCTTCTT
>NC_057712.1:132568261-132585136 GCF_004010195.1 Chiloscyllium plagiosum
GTCGTGGATTCTCTAAAGGTAAACATGCAGGTTGAGTCCGTGATTAAGAAAGCGAATGCAATGTTGTCTCTTATCTCAAGAGGGTTGGAATATAAAAGCAGAGATGTACTACTAAGACTTTATAAAGCTCTGGTTAGGCCCCATTTGGAGTACTGTGTCCAGTTTTGGTCCCCACACCTCAGGAAGGACATATTGGCACTGGAACGTGTCCAGCGGAGATTCACACGGATGATCCCTGGAATGACAGGTCTAGCATATGAGGAACGGCTGAGGATACTGGGATTGTATTCGTTGGAGTTTAGAAGATTAAGTGGAGACTTAATAGAGACGTACAAAATAATACATGGCGAGGAGACTAGGACCCGTGGACACAGCCTTAGAATTAGAGGGGGTCATTTCAGAACAGCAATGCGGAGGCATTTCTTCAGCCAGAGAGTGGTGGGCCTGTGGAATTCATTGCCACGGAGTGCAGTGGAAGCCGGGACGCTAAATGTCTTCAAGGCCGAGATTGATAGATTCTTGTTGTCTCGAGGAATTAAGGGCTATGGGGAGAACGCTGGTAAGTGGAGCTGAAATGCGCATCAGCCATGATTGAATGGCGGAGTGGACTTGATGGGCCGAATGGCCTTACTTCCACTCCTATGTCTTATGGTCTTATGGTCTTATGCCATTCGGACCACTGTCACCACATCACGTATCTGAGAATTTTAATTTTGCGCCAATTTCCTGCCTTTTACCCATAATGCAACACATTGTTTCCATTTAAATGACAATATAATTCTATGTTGAATGCCCCAACTGGACCTGCTTCTGCCAAACCTTTAGGAAGTGCATTCTGCACCCTAACTAATTGTTGTTTGAGGAAGTCATTTTTTCATATTGACTCTGTCAAGATCACTCATGATTTTTGAAACTTCTACCAAATCTCCCCTCAGCCTTTTCTACTCCAAGGAAAACAGTTCCAATTTCTCCAATCTGTCCTCATGAATGACGTTTCTCATTCCTAAACTTTTTCTTATAAATCTCTCCAGCACTCTCCAATGCATGCTTCTGAAAACATGGCACCCCAGACTCTACACAATTTTCTTATCCTGCCTGTATAGACTTATAAAGAATTTTAGAAGTTGAAGAACAATAATTGTGAACATTGGATGTGGACATTAAGGGTGAAGGCTACACATAGAATATAAAGTAGAATACAGGTGTGTGAGTCAGCCATTTGGCCCTTTAAGCCTGCTCTGCTGCTTAAAATGATCATGGCCGATCATACAACTCAGGTCCCTATTCCCATTTTCTCCCCATATCCTTTGATCCCTTTAGTTCTAAGAACTATATCTTGAAAAGTTTTGATGTTGTGCTGCAGAAACAGGCCATTCAGTCCATTATGTCCAGCTATCTAAGTACTAAGTACTTTTCCTCATAACACAGCTCATTGTTCTCATTGCTCAAGTTTTCTCAACCCAATTTTCAACCTTAAATGACTTATGCACATATTTACGCAAGTCTCTCTACTCCTGCATGCCTTTTAGAAAAATATCTTTTAATTTATAATGTTTCTCCATGCTCTTTGTACTATAGTATATCATTTCACACTTCCCTGAATTGAACCTCATCTGCCACCTAACCTCCGTTTCATTGCTCAGCCCTTTGAATGTAGCAGTTGGGAAGCCATGTTGAAGTCACAGGATGTTGGTGAGGCCTCTTCTAGAATGCCACGTCCAATTCTCATCGCCTGGATGAAGGATATGAAGGATATTGTTAAGCTGGAGAGGGTCAGAAAAGATTTACCAGAATGTTGCTGGGAATGGAAGGTTTGAGTTATTGGGAGGGGCTGGATACACTAAGGCGTTATTCATGTAGGAGGTTGAGGGGTGACCTTAGAGTCATACAGCTGTACAGCACGGAAACAGACCTCGTCCATGCTGCCCAGATACCCTAAATTAATCTAGTTCCATTTGCCAGCATTTGGCCCATGTGCTCTAAACCGTTCCTACTCATATACCCATCCAGATGCCTTTTAAATGTTGTAATTGTAACAGTCTCCACCACTCCTCTGGCAGCTCATTCCATACATGCACCACCCTCTACGTGAAAGGTTGTCCCTCTCCTTTCAAATCTTTCCCCTATCACCCTAAACCTATGCTCTCTAGTTTTGGACACCCACACCATGGGGAAAAGACCTTGACTATTCATTCTAGCTATGCCCCTCACGATTTTATAAAGGTCTATATAAGGTCACAACTCAGTTCTGACACTCCAGAGAGAATAACCCAGCCTATTCAGTCTATCCCTGTAGCTCAAACACTCCAACCTTGGCAATATCCTTTTTCAATTTTTTGCACGCTTTCAAATTTCAGGATATCTTTCCTATAGTAGAGAGGCCAGAATTGAATGCAGAATTCCAAAAGTGGCCTCACCAATGTCCTGTCCAACATGACCTTTCAACTCTTATACTCAATGCACTGTCCAATAAAGGCAAGAATACCAACGGCCTTCTTCACTATCCTATCTAACTGCAACTCCATTTTTGAAGAACTGTGAACCTGCACGCAGAGGTCTCTTTGTTTGGCATCACTCCCCAGGACTTACCATTAATTGTTTAAGTCCTGTCCTGACTTACCCTCCAAAATGTAGCATCTCACATTTATCTAAATTAAACTCCATCTGCTACTCCTTGGCCCATCAGCCCATCTGATCAATGTCCTATTATACTCTGAGGTAACCTTCTTAGCTGTCCACTACACCATCACTTTTGGTGTCATCTGCAAATTTACTTACCATACCTCCTATATTCACATCCAACTCACTTCTATAAATGACAAAAAGCAGTAGACCTAGCACCAATCCCTGTGGCATACTGCTAATCACAGGCCTCCTGTCCAAAAAGCAACTCTCCACATTCACCCTCTGTCTCGTACATTTGAGCCAATTTTGTATCCAAATGGCTAGTTCACCTTGTATTCCATGTGATCTAACCTCGTTAACCATGCAGGACCTTGTTGAATGCCTTACCGAAGTCCACATAGAAAACATCCACTGATTTGCCTTCCTCAACCCTCTTCATCTCTTCTTCAAAAACTTCAATCAAGTTAGTTAGACATGATTTTCCATGCACAAAGCCATGTTGATTATTCCTAATCAGTCCTTGCCTTTCCAAGTATGTGTAAATCCTGTCCCTCAGAATCCTCTCCAACAACTTGCCCATCACTGATGTCAGGTAAGATTAAGGGAATGGCTAACAATGATATCAATATTTCATGTAATCATTGTAGCATGGGATGGATAAAAATGCTGTACTTGGCTGAGAAAGCCAGAGTGCTCAGTGGAATGATTTCCATGGACCTCTCCCATGCTGTTTTGGTAAAGAACTCTGAATAAAGATCAACTTGTGCTTCTAGACACAAGACTCAAGGTTCTTCTTTTACATCTTTTCCCCAAATAGTCAGAATTTGATATTCTTATCCTCTAAAGAGTCTCACATTGGTGGAACTTCCAGCCCTTCTCTTAAAAGTCAAGGTACTTCACTGCTCACTTCAGAAGAGCACAGTGCCTGGAGTTTCAATTTCCAGCACAGTGTAAGATGACAATGCATGCTCTTCAGATAGTGGTTTTCAGCCCCCACTTCTGTTTGTCAATGACTCCCCAAAGTTCCAGGTCACCTTCCTTGATGAACCCCACAGACTTTGCAACTTTGCAGGTTCTTACCTAACTTGTGTGCATGAGCCTACACCTACCCACCTTTTCTCCCCAGTCTCTACCATGAGGTAAACATAAAATGTTCCCCTCCCACTGCACCCCGAAATCAGTATGCTCCTGACAGTGAACAAACCCTCACCTGCACTACTCCGCTTCTATATATACTTTAGCATATCCCCCTTTACAGATAATTGAACACAGTTATTATCTCCTCTTCCTCCAAGCCTGCAGTACCCCAGGCCTCACAATCAAGCTCCACAGTCTCCTTCCCATGGCAGCCGTTCCCACTTTATACCCTGCTTTCTCGAGACAAACATGACTGACTTAGTGACCCACTCCCTTGAGAGACCTTACCAAATAGCACCAGACAAAAAGGCTCAGATCTCAGATTCATGCCGGCATACATTCCAAACTACATTTGTCCTAATCCCCAGACTGGCCACTATGGAGCCACAGGACTGACTGCGACCAGTTCTCCAAACTGTAGAGACAGATTCCCGACTGAGAACACCCTAACCGGATAACAGATTGAAGCCAATTCCCAATAAAGATATCACAGACTGCACTTGATGTACTGTACCAGGAACCCCTGATTGATGACTACACCTCTAAGCCTTGATTGATTGCTTGCTGCACATGCAGTGTGTTTACCATGTAAGCTGCTGACAGAATGTGGAGATGTGAAATTGTCATAACATGCTGGCATACAGCAAGACATACACCCTTCACTGAGAACTGGTGACCACCAAGGCACACTATCTGGCTGTGTAACTGCACTAAAAGGAAAAGTAAGACATAGCAGACAAGACAAAGCAAGATATTGTACTGATGCTGTGAGGATGCTGAAATTGCTAGGTATCCACTCTTTGATTCGATTTGATTTATTGTTGTCACATGTACCAGGTTACAGTGAAAAGTATTGCATACTAACCAGGTAAACCATACCTTGCATAAGTACATCAGGGTAATCGAACAAAATGGCAGAATATAGTGCTACAGCTGCAGAAAAGTTGCAGAGAAAAAACAACCCTCGTATATGAGAAGTCTGTTTATAAGTCTGATAACAATGGGTGAGAAGCTGTTCTTAAATTTGCTGGTATGTGTTTCCAAAGTTTTATATCTTCTGCCAGGTGGAAGAGAGTGAAAGAGAGTACAACCAGAGTGAGAGGGGTCTTTGAGTATGTTGGTTGTCTTCCCGAGGCAATGGGAAGTATAAACGGAGTCAATGGAAAGACGGCTAATTTTCATGATGGACTGGGCTGCGTTCACAACTCTTTGTAATTCCTTGCAGTCTTGGGCACAGCAGTTGTCATACCAAGCTGGGACAGTGTTTAGAAACAGTGAGACAAAGGCAGTTAAGCAGGTAAAAGGATGGTTGATAGTAAGCAGGGATGAAGAAGAGCTGATAATGGGGACAACAAGTCGGTGAAAATGAGTTGACTGTTGAATGTAGCCCATGTCATGACAGGGCCTGGGGTGTGTAGGTGGGTAAAGGACATGAAAGGAGCTATTCAGGTTCTAAAATTACTGAACTTAATGTTGGTACTGAAGGCAGTGCAAGATAAGATGCTGTTCTTCCAACTTGCAGAGCCTATCTGCAGTACTGCAGCAAGCCTGAGACAGAAATGTTGGCCAGGGAACACAGTATTGTGTTTGGCAGGCAACTGGAAGCTCGGAATCGTTTTGAAGAGTAGAATGCAGTTGTTCCGCAAAGCCAGTATGCGTTTCCCTGTGTTGAGGCTATCACATTGTGAGCAGTGAACAATATCGATCAGATTGAGTGAGATACAGGTTCATCTGCTTCATCTGGAAAATTTGTCTGGAATCTTGGAAGGTCAGGAGAGTAGGTAAACAAACAAGTGTTCCACCTTATGCAATTCCATGGGAAGGTGTTGTGAGGTGTGCAGAGAAGTGGAGAAGAAGTCGACAAAGGTGGCATGGAGGAAATGGGCCCTGCAAAATGCTGACAAGGGATGGCATGTGAATCTGTCTGATGGTGGCATTCTGTTGGGGGTGGCATAATGGTGTGGCTTACATTCCTTTGGATGCTGATGCCGGTGAGGGAGGAAGAGAGGATCGGGGGATCTTATCATTGTCGTGTGAGGGAACAGAATTGGTAAGGGCAGAAGTGCAGAAAATTGGCCAGTCACAATTAAAGGACCTACCAATCAGGCTGAGGAGAAAGCTGGACATTTCTGAGGCATCCCTGCAGAAGATGACAATATCAGAACAGATGCAATAGAGATGGAGAAACTGGGGGAATAGAATAGAGTCCTTACAGGTAGCAGAGTATGAGGATGTACACTGCACGTAACTGTGGGTTTGTATTGGATATTGGAGGCCAGCTAATCCTCACAATTGGAAAAGCAGATCTCGAAGAAGGGAAGGGAGGAGTCAGAGATGATGGGGTGAAACTGAGAGTACGATGGAAATTGGAAGCGAAATTGATATTTTTTTCCATTCCAAATGAGAGAGGGAATCAACATTAGTATACTGGAGAAAGAATTGTGGGGAGGGGCCCAAGTAGTATTGTGATTGAATGTACCTAACAAAGGGACAGACATAACTGGGGCCCATAAGGGTACCCAGAGACACGTCTTCGATCTGATGAAAGTGAGAGGAATTAATGGAGAAACTTTTCAAAGTGAGGATGAGTTCAGCCAGGTGGAAGAATGTGATGGTGATGGCAATGACTCAGGCTTTCTTCTCAGGTACAAGCAGAGAAGCCTAAGACCATCCTGATAGGAGGTGGAAGTGGAGAGAGATTGCATATCCATGGTGAAGAGGGGGCTGCTGGTGGGTCAGTGAACAGTGTCAGTGGGATATCCCCAGATAAGATGAGATTAGTAACTGTCATGGATACAATGATATTCATGGATGTTACTATTCATTACTGATTGTCATGGATATAGCTCGATATTAAAGGGTGTGGTCACAGTCCAGGTGGACATCAGAGGAGGTGACCAAGAACAGGCACGCTGTCTCCACAATGTAGAGGTTGGACAACAACAGTATCACACTTGATGGCAGACTTGACTACTAAGTCAGGATTGGATCTAAGAGCACAGGGTACAGCCAGTTCAGAAGAAGATAGGTTCAAATGGGCGAGGGGGTGGAGTGCAAAGAAATTAAGATGACTGATGCTCTCAATGAACAAGACGTGCAGATGTAAGACCAGAGGGAGGAGTGATTAGATTAGATTCCATATAATGTGGAAACAGGCCATTTGGCCTAAAAGGTCCACACCAACTCTCCAAAGTGTAACCCGCCCAGCCCCATTCCCCTATCTTATATTTACCCCTGACTAATACACCTACACTATGGGCCATTTAGCACAGCTGATTTACCTGACCTGCACATCTTTGGTTTGTGGGAAGAAACCGGAGCATCCAGAGGAAATCCACACAGACATGGGGAGAATGTGAAAACTCCACACAGACAGTTGCCTCAGGCTGGAATCAAACTCAGATCAATGGTGCTGAGAAGCAGCAGTACTAACCACTGAGCCATCATGCCAGGAAAAAGGGACAGTGTTGAAGGTAGGTGAAGGGGTATGTGGGACAGGGAGAAGACTATTGTCCAAAGAAATGTACATAAAGGCAAAGGCAATGGAAGAAAAGTTCAACATCATGTCGTGCCTGAAATTCATTGAGGTAAGGGCACAGAGAGATAAAACTATGTCTTTGCTGAGCATCAGACAGTAGAAGGTCAGAAAGGACAGTAAATACCTGACAAGAGGTGGGTTATGGGAAGGGTTGGAAACAGAGGGAAAAGGGAGGAGAGGAGAAGTGGGGAGGAGAACTCAAAAGGTTAACTCTACTCCCTTTACTCAGATGCTGCCAGACTTGCTGATTTTGTCCAGAGATTTCTGTTTTGTTTCAGATCTTCAGCATCTGGAGTTCTTTGCTTTATTTCAGTGTTACATTGGCATTTCCAGAATCTAAGGTGATCTAGAAGATTACTATCCCTGCATCCAGTGTATCTGTAGCTGCCTTCATTAATATCCAAAGATACATTAAACCCAGGGGATTTATTTTAGTCCCTGTTTCCCTGCCATATTTTCTCTAAAGATAGTTATTGCATTTATTTCCTCTCCTCCTTTTACACCTTGAACATGTATAATTTTAACATCAGCTTTTCCAATATTTTCTGTTTTTGTTTCTGATTTATAGCATCCATAGTTCTTTCAGTTTTTATTTGGCTTTGTTCTTCCTTTTCATATACTAAATCGTCTTGCTGTCCATCTTAATATTACTTGTAAGTTGCCCCTCAAAGCTTCTTTTCCCCTTTCTCGTAGTTGTCTTTTGTTAGTCTTTAAAACTTTCCCAATCATCTGGCCGACAACTAGTCGTCGTGACAATGTATTTTCTTTTTTTTCAATCCATTGCTATCCTTTACTTCCTTTCCCCTTCCTGGCATTCCTCTTCCTCACACTGGAATCTGTTTTCACTGTGAGCCACAAACTATTTTCGTGGACATCAGTCATTGATCCTTAATTTAACAGCCTTTGCTGCTAAATTCATTTTTCAGTCCATTCCAGCTCGGTCTAACATCTTCACCTGCCATGGTAGGGTTTGGACCTGGGTCCCCAGAACATTACTTGGGTTTCTGGATTAACAGTCCACTGATAATACCTCTCCACCTAGCTCTACCCTCATTCCTTTGTGATTACCCTTATTAAAGCTTAGAACAATTGTGCCTGAGCCAAGTACCTCCCTCTCAAAGTGAATGCTAAATTCTAATATACTATGGTCACTGTTTCCGAGGGGGATCTTCTACTGTGACAATATTTATTAAACCTGCCTCATTATGCATCACCAGATCTAAAACAGCCTGATCCCTGATCTGATCCACAACATATCATTCCAGGAAACTTTCTCAAATTTGCTTTATGAATCATTCCTCATGGCTTCGTCTGTGAATCTGCCTATTCTAATCAATATAAAGATTAAAGTCATCCACGATTAATGTACTGCCTTTGTTATATACACTCCTTATCTCATGATTTATTCACTGTCCCACCACATAGCCAGTATTAAGGAGCCCATAAACTACTCCTACTTTGTGTTTTCTTGCCTTTTTTTATTATGTATATCCATATGGATTCTATGTATTCCATTTCAAGGTAATTTAAAATGTGCGGTGTCTGGGAGGTTCAGTCAGTCTCTGTGGGCCCAGCTGAGATGCTTGGCTAACTATTCCCTAAGCTTATGTTTGGTGTCCCTGATGTAGAGAAGACCACATGAGCAGTACCTGATGCAGTAAACCAGGTTGGAAGGGAGGCAGGTGAACCTCTGTCTCACCTGGAAGGACTGTTTGGGGGCCCTGGATGGAGGTGAGGGGGGAGCGTACCAGCAGGCTTCGCATCTTTTCCGGTTGCAGGGCAAGGTACCTGGGGGTTTGGGGGAGTGTTGGTGGGGAGAGTGAAGCAAACCAAGGACTGTCGAAGGGAATGGTCCTTGTGGAATGCAGAGAGAGATGAGGAGGGGAAGATGTTCTTCGTGGTGGGGTCTAGTTAGAGTTGGCAGAAGTGTTTCAGGATAGTGGGTTGGATGCGGAGACTGATAGGATGGTAGGCGAGGACAAGGGGGCCTCTGTCTTTATTGCATTTGGTTGGAAGGGTTTAGAGCAGTGGAACGGAGAATGGAGGTGGAGTGGTAGAGGGCAGTTTGGATGACAGAGGAGCTTCGATCCTGCAAAGCTTTCCATACCGGACATGAGCAATTGCTGAGATGGAAACCTGAGATGGGAACTGATAAGAAGCAACTCACTAAAAATTACTAAATCCCACCGTAAAACTTGGAGATGTACAAAAGTCAGTTTCTAAACAGATTGACAGAAGGTAAAAGGCAGTCCGAGATAACAAAGAAGTGCTAACTGTACATGATTGTTCTTTGTTCTCAATGTGAAAAGCTCTCCCGCCTGAGTCACCTTCACGTCTCTTATTGCTGGCTGAATCAGAAAGAAGGGGTTTCACTAGAGTTGTATGTGCCTCCCTTTCCTATCCCTCCCTTTTTAGACCTTCCTGCTCATCTGTGATATAAAGAAAACAAAATGGATACAATGTCATTTGGCAGCCTGTCTGCTATCTCCTCAGCTTCAGTTCCAACATGGCTTAGATTTCAGAGCACACAATAATATTAGTGACTGTATGAGAGCTCACGTCAAGTGTTTTGTCTGAGACTGTAAATCCATTCATTCAGGTTGTTGACTGAATGAGCTGCAAATGTGCCCGGCGCTTGGAAACTCAAACATGTGAACAACATCAAAACACCATTGAGAATTTCTGGTTTTGATTCACACAAGTTGGCAAACGGGAGACAGTATCTCAATGAGGGCTTTCTATGAGGCCATAGAAAGCCTCCTTTGGGGCACGGTTGGAAGACAGCGTACATCAGTAATCTGATGTTCACTGTGACACCAGCAAATGAGATTTCTCCTTGGCTCTGAACCTGGCCACCGTCGCATAGAAGGCAAATGCGGTACTACTTTACAGAAAGTGTCGGTGCATGGTAACTAATAGGTGGACATCTGGGATGCTTGGGAGTGAAATGTCTCCTTGTCTGAGTAGATGTGGCAGAGGCAGAGGAATCCGGAGAACAGGATGGAGTTCTTGCAGGATACTGGGTGGGATATGACTAATGAAAGCAAGTGCCTCCTTAACAATCCTATTCCCATGCCCTGCTGACTTCAGAGATCTGTCAATAATTACTCTAAGATCTCTCTGTTTCTCTAAGCTGCCAGTGTCCCATATTTAGTAAATATTCCCTGATCTTGTTTCTTCTTCCAAAGTGCATCATCTTGCACCTTAAAAGGTTTAAATATCACATGCCACTGGTCTGTATATCTAACCAATTCATCTATAACTTCCTGTAATCTACAAACCATCTTCTTCACTAGCCCTCTACCAATCTATCTCCACTCTACCAATCTTGGTGCAGTCTGCAAATTAGCATCACATTTCCCCCACATTTTCATCTACATCAGTTATTTATATAATAGACAACAAAGGGTCCCAGTACTGATCCTTGAGCTACACTGCTGGACACCAGTCTCCAGTCACACAAATAGTCTTCTACCACTACTCTTTGTGCCCTATTGCTAAGCCAGTTTCTGATCCACTTCGCTAAGATTTCCTCAAATCCATGTGCTTTAACCTTCTCAATCAGTCTTTCATGCGGGACCTTGTCAATAAATTTGCTAAAATCCACGTAAACTGCATCAACTGAACTTCCCTCATCTACACATTTGATCACACTTTCAAAACATTCTAACAAATTTGCCAAGGGAGGCATGACCTCCCTCTGACAAAGCCACGATGACTATCCTTAAATAACTTATGCCTTTCCAAATGGGTATTCATTCGCTCATTCAGAATTTACTCCAATAGTTTCTTTACCACTGACATAAGACTCATCAGTCTGTAATTTCCTGGTTTATCTCTACTACCTATTTTAAAAAGTAGAATTACATTCGCCATCCTCCAGTCCTCTGGAACATTCCCCGTGGCTACAGAAGAATTAAAGATTTGTGTCACAGCTTCTGCAATTTCCTGCCTGTGTCCCACAGCAGCCTGGGATGCAATTCATCCAGGCCAAGAATTTGTCTATTTTTAAGCCCCACACAGCCTCCAACATTTCCTCATTTCCAATGCCAAACTGTGCAAGTTCCTCACAGACTCCTTTCCTGAATTCAATACCTACGTTCTCCTTTTCCAGAGTGAAGACCGAAGAGAAGTATTCATTCAACACCCCTCCAATATTCTGTGGCTTCACACGTAGGTTGCCCCCTTAGTCCGTAATGGGCCCCACTCTTTCCCTGGTTAACCTCTTCCCTTTACGGTATTTATAAAATACCCTGTTCACAAGTCCATTTTCATCCTCCTTTTTGCTCTTCTAATTGCTTTCTTAAGTTTCCTCCTGCACCTTCTGTTTTTCTCTCAGGTTGCAGCTGAATTGCTCCCTTTGGACTTGCTAAAAGTCCTACTCTTCTTTATCCAGTCCTGAATTGCCCTGGTGATCCAGTATGTTTTGAACTTATTGCTCCTGTATTTCCTTCTGAAGGGTACATGTTGGACCTGTACTCTCCACAGCTCAGTTTTGAATGCCCCCCACCCCCACCATTGCTCTGCTGTAGACTTACCCAAAATGAGCTGTGCCCAGTTTACTGTGGCCAGATCCTGTTTTATTCTAACAAAATCTTCCCCCACTCCAAAGGCATCTTTTCCAGGCTATCTTTCTTCATCGTCCAAAACAAATTTGAACCGTACTGTGTTGTGGTCGCTATTGCCTAAATGAGCCCACACTGTCACATTGAATACTTGCCTGTCTTCTTTCCCCAGATTCAGATTTAACACTGCGCGATTCCTTATTGAGCTTTCCATGTATTCATACAAAAAACTCCCCAGGATACATTTCAAGAAATTCACCCCTCAAAAACCTTCCTGATATATGTTGGGAAACGTGAAACCCCTGAGTATAATTACCCTATTATTACTCTTGCACACCTTTAAACAGTCTTCATATTTGCTCGATTTACTGCTGACTCTTTGGGGTCTGTAATGCACTCCCAGTAAAGTAGCTGCTCCCTTAACATTCCTAAGTTTTGCCCACAAAGCTTCACTTGCAGACCCTTGCAAGATATTTCTCCTTGTGCAGTAATTGAAACCTTAATTAATAGAGATACACCACCACTCTTTTTACACTTTCCTCTGTCTCACCTGAAGATCCTATACTGTGGAATGTTGAGTTTCCATGTTTTTATGATGGCAACAATATCATACCTCGGAGGCTGCCTGACCAACGCACAGTTGGTCAGGCAGCCTCCGAGGAGTAAGAATATTGCCTTTCAAGCATAAGCCCTTCATCCAGAATGAGGCTTGTGGCCGAAGGGGTCTAAGAGATAAATGGGAGGGGGGGTGGGAATGCAATAGGTAGACGAAGGTGGGGGTGAAGGTGATAGGTCAGAGAGGAGGGTGGAGTGGATGGGGGGGGGGAAGGAAGATGAACAGGTAGGACAGTTCAAGACTGTGGTGCTGAATTGGAAGGTTGGATCTAGGATAAGGTGGGGGGAGGGGAAATGAGGAAACTGGTGAAATCCACATTGATCCGTTCTGGTTGGAGGATCCCAAGGCGGAAGATGAGGCATTCTTCCTCCAGGCGTTGGGTGGTTACGGTTTAGCAGTGGAGGAGGCCCAGGACTTGCACATCCTTGGCAGAGTGGTAGGGGAAGTTAAAGTGTTCGGCCATCGGGCGATGAGGCTAAACAACCATAGCGCTCCAAATGCTAGTGCTTCCAAATAAACATGTTGGACGACAACTGGTGTTGCGTGATTTTTAACTTTCCCACCCCAGTTCAAACCAGCTCCTCCACAATGTATCTGGGAGGGTAATAGAGGTGGAGAACCTCACAAACTTGAAGTAGTATGCAGAAGAGCATTTGAAGTGTTGGAACATTCCAAGCTATCAGCCAAAAGCTGGCAAATCAGATTAATGGAGGCAGGTTGGTGCACACTCAAAGGGTTGAAGGGGCTCTTCTGCGCTCTATGACTCTACAATCAGTAAACTTTGCAAGAGCAGTTAGAGAGATCACATCTCGAGTGAGGGAAGGCACTGTGTCTTACTGAAACTTTGAGCCCCAGACAAACTCACTGCAGAATGGAAGAGGTGCGTTTTGAAGTTTTTCTTGGTTTATGCTTCATAGTCCAAGATAGGGACCCAGCATAAAACAAAGGGTAACATCACAGGAAAATTGAAAGTTTAAAAGCAAATTACTGTGGATGCTGGAATCTGAAACCAACCAAGAAAATGCTGGAAAATCTCAGCAGGTTTGGCAGCATCTGTAAGGAGAGGAAAAAGCTGACGTTTCGAGTCTAACTGACCCTTTTTTTCAAAGCTTTGACAAAGGGTCAGTTAGACTCGAAACGTCAGCTCTTTTCTCTCCTTACAGATGCTGCCAGACCTGCTGAGATTTTCCAAAATTGAAAGTTTACTGGATGGTAGTAGCTGCTAATATTAATGTCTGTTTAAATTGCTTTCAGATTAAGATAAATCGGAGAACTACTTTGACAGTAAAAAAGCTAAAGATCAGAAAAAAATTGGAAAAATTATACAAATTAAGAATAAGTGAAACCAATTGTGTTGTACCAGCCCAATGTGGGAGCCGGCAGACCCCAATTTGGATCATAGTAACCACATCTATAGCAAGTATTGGTCTCTTGAGGAACTCCGGCTCAGATTTGATGATGGAGCCTGAGCTTTGGACAATGTGACACCTTAGGAAGGGGCAGAATTACCTGGATACTGTTTTCATGGAGACACTCATACCCCTTTGATTAACTACTTTAAGTTCAGTCAGTGGTCAGTGACAGGAGATTGCATTTCTGGGTGAAGTAGGTAAGCAGATACAAGTCATGCAGCAGGAGACTTAGCTCTTCTCCTTGTTCAACAGGTTCGAGATTCTTGCTCCCAGTGTGAATGTTAGCAGATATTGCAGAGGGAGGGTGTGCAAACTGACTATAGCACATGATGCAGGGAGAAACTCAAGAGGAGGGAAAAACAAAAATGCAGTTGCAATCAAGAATAATATAGTCAGGGAAATATACACTGTTCTCTGTGACCAGGATTGAGAGTCCCAAAAGCAGTGTTCTAAATCTGGTGCCAGGATTCATGATATTTCATTTAGGTTGCAGAGGAATATAAAATGTTGGGGAAGGATCTAATGTTTGTATCCATGTAGATATAAACGATAATTGTTGAACAAAGAAAGAGGTTCTGCTGAGGGAATATGAGCAGCGGGTGATTAAATTCAAAACCAGCACCAAAATGGGAACAACCTCTGGATTACCCACCAGAGCCACTTGTGAAATAGCAGAGTCAATAAAATCAAGGAGGTAAATGTGCGACTCAAAGATTATGGGAAAAATGGGGAATTGGCACCGGTACTGGAGAAGGAGGGGGCCATTCTGATGGGACGGGCTTCACCTGAATCATGTTGGGACCAGAGTCCTGGAAATTAGCATAACGAGAACTGAATAGTGGGTGGTTAGGGTTCAGGTGCCATGAAAATTAGAAAGCAAAGTTAAAGAAGTTCAGAGTGCAGCTTAGTGACGAGACTGATGATTACCAGAAAATAAAAAGAAGAAACAGAATGTATGAATGTCATATTACACCAAGTTAGAAATCACACAACACCAGGTTATGGTCCAACAGGCTTATGTGTAAGCACTAGTTTTCGGAGCACTGCTCCTTCATCGGGTGGTTGTGGAGTATAAGATCGTAAGACACAGGAATTATAGCAAAAGTTTACAGTGTGACGCAACTGAAATTATATATTGAAAAAAAACCTGGATTGTTTGTTAGAATGACCATGTTGATTTCAGTTCTCTCTGTGAGAAATCTGTAGTGTCGTGTCAGAAGCTACAGGGTCCTCTGTACAATGGGTTTAAAGATGCCTTCGACACAGCCACAGAGTTTCTCACACAGGGTTCCATTGCCTGAAATGATGGGATGTCCTGGTGCGTTGGCTTTGTGTCTCTTTGGAAGGCAGTACAAGTCACCTACGCGAGAAGTATGTGGGATGAGGGCACGTAGGGAACTCTGAAGGACTAGATGCAAAGTCCTGATCAATGTGTTTAGTTCACGGGTGTGCTCTTTGGTCGGATTGGCCCGTGATTTAGTTGTCTATTGTGTTCCAGGTAGTTCAGTTGCTGGTACACTTCCTTACAGTAATCTATTCTATTCTGAATGATGATGGCTCCTCCTTTATCTGCTGGTTTGATGACAATATTGATATTGGTTTTCAGAGCATGGATGGCGTTGCATTGTGATCTGGTGATGTTTGCTCTACCTTGTGGGTGCAGCTGATGAATCTGACATTTATAAACCTCCTGATGGTTTATGCATACATGTCAAGCCCAGGGTAGCAGCCCTCCGCTGAGGTCCAAATTGACTCCTTCTTTGGTTGTCCCTCTACGGATCCCTGTGATGACTGTTCTGGTCCCTCGATGGGCTCATTGGGATCACTGCTGGCATCTTGAAAGAATTCCCGAAATCTCATTCGTCTGATGAATTCCTCCATGTCTGCTGCAAGACCTGCGGGGTCCATTTTGATGGTAGTGCAGAAATTGAGAGCCCTGTTAAGAACTTCAATCTCTTCCGGTTGAATGGCGGTCCAAAATGTTGATGATTGACTTCCCAGTGGTGATAACATTTTCCACTGTGGTGCCAGGGCGGGCTTGCCTACTGCTGGTGGTGATGCCTGTACTGCTCGTAAACAAAGCTTTTCATTGTACTTCGGTACACATAACAATAAATCATTCAAGTCAAAGAAGTAACTACAGAGATGATTTGTTTTAACTTTCCTAAAATTCTTGGATTCTGGAGAAGTACCAGAGGATTGGAAAACCGAACGTGATACATCGATTCAAAATGAGAGCAAGGCAAAAAGTGGGTAACTACAGGCTGATTAGCCGAATATCATAGTTGAAAAAATGTTGGAATCTATTCTTAAGGAAGTAATAGCACATTTGGAAAATTATAATCTAATCAAGCAGAGTCAGCATTGCTTTATGAAAAGGAATCAAGTC
Source organism: Chiloscyllium plagiosum (assembly GCF_004010195.1). Classification (NCBI taxonomy): domain Eukaryota; kingdom Metazoa; phylum Chordata; class Chondrichthyes; order Orectolobiformes; family Hemiscylliidae; genus Chiloscyllium; species Chiloscyllium plagiosum. Next base: position 132,584,544 of record NC_057712.1, read on the forward strand.
TGACTAATTTATTATAATCTTTCAAGGAAGTCTCAGCCCGAGTGTTTAGAGATGTTGTACTTGTACTTCCAGAAAGCTTATGATAAGGTACTTCACAAAAGGTTAAGTCACAAATGGTAGCACATTCCACCTATCCAAATGTCTTTATTTGCCTTCTTTATCGCCTGCTGCACCTGTTGCGGAACGTTTCAGAGAACACCTCTGGGACACCCACACCAACCAACCCAACCGCCCTGTGGCTGAACACTTTAACTCCCCCTCCCACTCCGCCAAGGACATGCAAGTCCTTGGCCTCCTCCATCGCCAGATCATGGCAACACAACGCATGGAGGAAGAGCGCCTCAACTTCTGCCTAGGAACCCTCCAACCACAAGGGTATAGATAAGTTGGGATATAGATAAGTTGCAGAGCTGGGCAGAAAGGTGGCAAATGGAGTTCAATGTAGGTAAGTTTGAGGTGATTCACTTTGGTAAAAGTAACAAAAAGACGGGGTACTGGGCTAATGGTCGGATACTTGGTAGTGTGGTTGAGCAGAGGGATCTTGATGTCCATGTACACAGATCTCTGAAAGTTCCCACCCAGGTAAATAGTGC
>NC_057712.1:132585666-132592273 GCF_004010195.1 Chiloscyllium plagiosum
GCCTCATCTTCCGCCTAGGAACCCTCCAACCCCTCTCCGGCCTATCACCCTCACCTTAACCTCCTTCCACCTATCGCATTCCCAACGCCCCTCCTCCAAGTCCCTCCTCCCTACCTTTTATCTTAGCCTGCTTGGCACACCCTCCTCATTCCTGAAGAAGGACTTATGCCCGAAACGTTGATTCTCCTGCACCTTGGATGCTGCCTGACCTGCTGTGCTTTTCAAGCAACACATTTTTCAGCTCTGATCTCCAGCATCTGCAGTCCTCACTTCCGCCTACTGCACCTGCATGCTTACTTTCAGTAACTGATGTATGATGACACTCAGCACACGTTGATCATTCCCCTCTCCCATTTTATAGCCAGACAGCAATCCATCTTTCTGTTTTTGGTCCCAGAGTAGATAACATCACATTTACCCACATTATACAACATCTGCCATGCATTTGCCCACATATTCAGCTTGTCTGAATAGCACTACAGCATTTCTGCGTCATTCTCATCGCTCACCCTTCCATCCAGCTTTGTGTCATCTGTAAATTTGAAGATGTAACATTTAGTTCCTTCATCTAAACTTTTAATATATACTGTGAGTAGCTAGGGCCATAGCATTGACCCCTGCAATACCACACTAGTCACTGCCTCCAGTGTCTAATCCTACACTTTGTTTCCTGCCTGTCAACCAGCTTTCTATCCATCTCAATACACTACCTCCAATCCCATATGGTATGATTTTACATGCTTACCTTTTATATGAGACTTGGTTGACAACTTCCGAAAGTCCAACTAAACCACATCCACTGACTCCCCTTATTGACTACGTTACATCCTCAAGGAATTCCAACAGATTTGTCAAGGATAATTTTCCTTTCATAAATCCATGCTGGCTCTGACCAATCCTATCACTGTTTTCTAAGTGCTCAGCTATTACTTCTTTTATAATGGAATGGAGTATTTTCCCCATTAGTGACATGTGGCTGACTGGTCTATAGTTACTGGTTTTCTCTCCTCCTCCCTTTTTAAATGGAGAGGTTACATTAGCTACCATCCAATCTGTAAGAACTGTTTTAGAGACTACAGAATCTTAGATAATGACCACCAATCCATCCTCTATTTCTAGGGCCACATTTTAAGTCCTCTGGGTTATTGATTATCATATCTTGCAAATGTATTTTTCTACTAATACTGATTTCCTTCAGTTCCTTCCTCTCACTAAACCCGATGTTCCCCAACATTTCTGGTGTGTTATTTGTGCCATCTTTTGTGAACTCAGGGCCAAAGTGTGTACTTAGTTGGTCAGCCATTTCCTTGTTCCCCATTATATATTTTTATCTAACTGTAAGTGACTTACATCTGTCTTCACTGATCTTCATCGATTTACATACCTATTGAAGTTCTTACAGTCAGTTTTATGTTCCATGTAAGCATAATTTTATATTCTATTTTGCAATTCTGAATCAATCCCTTTGCTCCTTTTCTGAGTTCTAAAAATCTCCCTTTCCTTAGGCCTTTTGTTTTCTTCAGTCAATTCGTATGCCTGCTTCTTGATCTAAAATACTATTTCTAATTTCCTTTGTAAGCCATAGTTTCCCATTTATATCTGCGTTGGACAGGAAGTCTCAACTAGAAACAATAGAAAGAAACCAGTGGCTGTGTATTAATTGGAGTTCTACAAGACATTCGACACGGCACCTCACAAAAGGTGAAGTCATGGGATAAAAACCCATGGTGCTGAATGTAGTATTTTGGGGTGGACAGAGAATAAGCTAATGGGCAGAAAAGTACAAGGCGATAAGAGTTTTTTTTCAGGTTGACACCCTGTGAGATTCCACACAGCTGGGAGCGGAACTGTTTACAATATATATTAAGGAACTGGAGGAAGCAAACAAATGTACTTTAGCCATGAAAATAAGATACAAACATTTACAGGAAGATATAGGCAAAAAGTTTGTGAATGGAGCATAATGTGGGAAAATGTAGAATCGTTCATTTTGGAAGATAGAGCAATTGAAGAATATAATTTAATTGGAGAAAAACTGCAGAAAGCTGCAACACAAAGGGACTTGAGATTACTTGTGCATGAAACACACAGAGCCAGCACACAGATGCAGCAGGTAATCAGGAAGACTAATGGAATATTAACCTTACCCCAAGGACGTTGGAACATACGAATGGGGAAGTCTTACTGCAACTACACATGGTGCTGGTAAGACCATATTTAGAGCACTGAAAACAATTTTGGTCCCTACATTTGAGGAAGGTATTACTTTATTGGAGGCAACTCAGAGAAGATTCACTCAGATGATCCTTTGCATTGAGGGACTGTGAGCGAAGGTTAAAAAGGTTGGGACTCTACTCACTGCAATTTGGAAGAATGAGGGATGATCTCATTGAAATGTGTAACATTTTAAAAGGGCTTGACAGAGTAAATGCTGTCTCTCACGAGAAAGTCTAGAACCAGTGGATATTGTCTCAGAACAATTTATGACAGGAATGAGGAGGTATATCTTCTCTCAGACAGTTGAGTCTTTGAAACTCTTTGCCACAAACAGCTGTGAGGGCAGTGTCCTTCTGTACAATTAAATAGGGGAATCAAAGGTGATGGGGAAGGGCAGAAAAGATATGAGGAATATCAGATCAGCTGTGATCTATTGAATAGCAAAGCAGGGTTAAGGGGCCAAATACCCTACTGCCATTCCTAGCTCTTGTGGTCCTTTGGTAGCTCCCTGGACAGAATCTTATCTTGATGCCTGGAATGTACTTAAAAGATGCAGTGAACTGCTCACAGCATTGTGACACTCCTTGCCAGACTTTTCATATTAACTGTCACACTTCATGCCATAGTACATGTTATTCAAGCCACAGAAGATTCTACCCATGGCCAAGATGTCTTGTCAAATCTGCAAGATGTTACACTGAAGTTACACTTGTCAAAGTTTTTAGCTAGTTAAAAATCACAAAACACCAGGTTATAGTCCAACAGGTTGATTTGGAAGCACTAGCTTTCAGAGCGCTGCTCCTTTATCAGGTCATTGTAGCCTTTGGCATTGATCTTCATTGTCTACAGGAATAGTGCCTGAGGACTGGAGGATAGCAAATGCGGTTCCCTTGTTCAAAAAGGGTAGTAGAGACAAACCTGGTAATTACAGACCAGTGAGCCTCACTTCAGTTGTTGGTAAAGTGTTGGAAAAGGTTATAAGAGATAGGATTTATAACCATCGAGAAAAGAATAATCTGATCAGGGACAGTCAGCACGGTTTTGTGAAGGGTAGGTCGTGCCTAACAAAGCTTATTGAGTTTTTGACAAAGTGACCAAACAGGTAGATGAGAGTAAACAGGTTGATGTGTTGCATATGGATTTCAGCAAAGCGTTCGATAAGTTTCCCCACAGTAGGCTACTTTACAAAATGCGGAGGAATGGGATTGTGGGAGACATAGCAGTTTGGATCAGTAATTGGCTTGCTGAAAGAAAACAGATGGTTGTAGTTGATGGAACATGTTCATCTTGGTGTCCAGTTACTAGCGGCATACCACTGCTGTTCCTCATTTTTATAAATGACCTGGAAGAGGGCTTAGAAGGGTGGGTTAGTAAATTTGCGGATGACACTAAGGTTGGTGGAGTTGTGGATAGTGACAAAAGATGTAGTAGGTTGCAGAGAGACATAGATAGGATGCAGAGCTGGGCTGAGAGGTGGAAAATGGAGTTTAATGTGGAAAAGTGTGAGGTGATACACTTTGGACAGAGTAATCGGAATGCAAAGTACTGGGCTAATGGTAAGATTCTTGGGAGTGCAGATGAGCAGAGAGATCTCGGTGTCCAAGTACACAGATCCCTGAAAGTTGCCACCCAGACTGACAGAAGACATATAGTGTTTTGGCCAAACCACGGTTCACACGTTCTATAGCTTTCTCCCTGCCTGACAGCTGCATACTTATCTCGGACACACAGGAGCGTTTCCTTGAATAAGCTCCACATTTTTAATATGCTCATCCCCTGCAGTTTCCTTCTTCATTCTACGCTTCCTAAATCTGTTCTAATTGCATCGTAATTTCCCTTCCCCCAGCTGTAATTTTTGCTCGGTGGAGTACACCTATCCCTTTCCATCACTAAAGTAAACCTGACAGAATTGTGATCGCTGTCTCCAAAGTGCTCACCTACTTCCAAATCTAACACCTGGCCAGGCTCATTACCCCAGTACCAAATCTAAAGTGCCTTCGCCCCTTGTAGGTCTGTCTACATACTGTGTCAGGAAGCCCTCCTGCACACACTAGACAAAAACTGACCCATCTCTAGTACTCGTACTGTAGTGATCCCAGTCAATATTTGGATAGTTGAAGTCCCCCATGACAACTACCCTGCCTCTCTCACTCCTATCGTGAAACATCTTTGCTATCCTTTCCTCTACATCTCTGGGACTATTCGGAGGCCTATAGAAAACTCCCAGCATGGTGACTTCTCCTTTTCTGTTTCTAACCTCAGCCCATACTACCTCAATTAACGAGTCCCCAAACATCCTTTCTACAACTGTAATGTTGTCCCTGTTCCACAGTGGCACACCTCCCCCTCTTTTACCATCTTCTCTGTTCTTACTGAAACATCTGAATCTCGGAACCTGCAACAGCCATTCCTGTCCCTGCTCTATCCATGTCTCCGTAATGGCCACAACATCGAAGTCCCAGGTACCAACCCACCCTGCCAGTTCACCCACTTTATTCCGGATGCCCCTTACGTTGAAGCACACACTTCAAACCAGGTTCTCGCTTGCCAGTGTCGGATACTTGATTTTGGAACTCCCTACTCTCATCCTCTTCTGTACCTGTTCTACAATTTTTGTTCCCATCCCCCTGCTGTATTAGTTTAACTCCACCTTAATAGCATTAGCAAATTTCCCATTTAACAGCCCTCTGACATTTAACTGCCCTCGGGGCAATTAGTGACAGCAAACAAATGTTGGCCCAACCAGTGATGCCCACATCTCATGAATTTTCTTTTAAAAAGCTTCTTGAATTGTAGCACTCCATTTGGTACTTCTACTTATCTGAGCAGCTGAATGTTTTCCCAAGTTAACTCTCCAGTATGAGACTGTGAAACTTCAGATTTTTTTAAAGCTTTGCTCATGAATCCACTTCTATTGTGTAAATCATTGGAAGCAAAATTAATTAGGGACTCATCTATATAAATATAAATGCAGTGATATAATGCCTTTAAGAAGGTAAAATTTCCCAACAGACCAGCAAAATAGAAGGAGAGATTAATGAGTATGTGAAAAGATACAATGTCTTTGTACAAGTATTCATCACTTTAAAACGAGTGGTACGTTTTAAGGTTATTCCCGTTATGCAGGCAGTTTATATCACTAATTATATATCGTAGCCTACTCATTTAAGTACAGAAAACTGCCCTGATAAAATATGAAAATGAGGTTAAAATTGCACCTTGCACCAAAATAATACTTCAGCAAATGCTATTTGATTGTTTTGCGATGCTGGGTTAAAGATTTGTATGAACAGGAAGTTATGCTGCAGCTGTACAAAGCTCTGGTACGGCCACGCTTGGAGTATTGTGTACAGTTCTGGTCACCGCATTATAAGAAGGATGTGGAAGCTTTGGAAAGGGTGCAGAGGAGATTTACTAGGATGTTGCCTGGTATGGAAGGAATGTCTTACGAGGATAGGCTGAGGGCCTTGAGGCTGTTTTCGTTAGAGAGAAGAAGGGTGAGAGGTGACTTAATAGAGACATACAAGATAATCAGAGGGTTAGATAGGGTGGACAGGGAGAGCCTTTTTCCAAGTATGGGGATGGCAAACACAAGAGGACACAACTTTAAAGTGAGGGGAGATAGGTATAAGACAGATGTCAGAGGTAGTTTCTTTACTCAGAGAGTAGCAAGGGTATGGAATGCTTTGCCTGCAACGGTAGTAGATTCGCCAAGTTTAAGTGCATTTAAGTCGTCATTGGACAGGCATATGGACATTCATGGAATAGTGTAGGTGGGTTGGGCTTCAGATTAGTATGACAGGGCGGCGCAACATCGAGGGCCGAAGGGCCTTTACTGCGCTGTAATGTTCTATGTTCTATGTTTCAAATAAACCTGTTGGACTATAACCTGGTGTTGTGTGATTTTTAACTTTGTACACCCCAGTCCAACACTTTCATCTCTAAATCATGACTGTTTTTACATGTTTATATAATTTTTGTATTAATGGCATATGTGATATATATCTGATTGAGTTTTTTTGTTATTTGGTAAAAAGGCAATATTGTGTAATGTATCATTAAGTATGCAGTGAACCTTTAAAAAACATGCTCATGATATCATCCACTGTCATATGACACAAGGATATAATGTTTTCAGAGCTGAAAATGTGTTGCTGAAACAGCGCAGCAGGTCAGGCAGCATCCAGGGAACAGGAAAATCGACGTTTTGGGCATAAGCCCTTCTTCAGGAATGAGGAAAGTGTGTTCAGCAGGCTAAGATAAAAGGTAGGGAGGAGGGAATTGGGGGAGGGGTGTTGGAAATGCGAAGGGTGGAAAGAGGTCAAGGTGAGGGTGATAGGTCAGACTGGGGTGGGGTGGAGAGGTCAGGAAGAAGATTGCAGGTTAGGAA
>NC_057712.1:132592428-132611546 GCF_004010195.1 Chiloscyllium plagiosum
TGTGTGGGGGTGCAGGTGAATCTGTGGCGGACCTTTGGGCCTTGGAGGGAAGTGAGGGGGGAGGTGTGGGCGCAAGTCTTGCACCTCCTGCGGTTGCAGCGGAAGGTGCCGGGAGTGGAGGTTGGGTTGGTGGGGGGTGTGGATCTGACGAGGGAGTCACGGATGGAGCGGTCTTTACGGAACGCTGATAGGGGAGGGGAAGGAAATATATCCTTGGTGGTGGGGTCCGTTTGGAGGTGGCGGAAATGACAGCGGATGATACGCTGTACATGGAGATTGGTGGGATGGTTTTCAGACTCAATTTAACTGGATTCACTTGAAGCATGATGTAACACTGATGAAACTGAGCAGATTACTATTAGGTTACACACTGAAGTGATGTGACTACAACATATGCAAACAACAAGAGCAATAATAAATGTCAGTTGAATCTTTCAGTACTACATATGCATGTGGAGATCTTATATTACAGGAGCTAACAGAAGTAATGCCACATCGGGACCAATACTTGCTTGAGGTAAGGTCCACATCACAGTACTAGCTCAGAAGTGCTGTACCCTTCAGTGCTTCAGTTATCAGAATTCTGTATTATTTTCTTTAAAAGAAACTATAAAGTCTTATGGCAGAGATAACATAGATCTATTACAGTTCATAGGAGAAAACATGACATGGGCACAGTCCAATTTAAATTATGAAGTACTCTCCTACCAATGTGTGGCAGTTAATGCAATCATCCAAAATATAAAGTTCTGAATTAGAATGAACAGTACAATGGGTAATACCTCCATTTTTTTAATAATAATTTCAGAATCCTGGTCCCACACACGGGCATTACCATCCTCAGTAATATATTCCTTACAGGCTGTAACCATTTGGTTTGTGACCTAAATTTGATAACATAAAGTAACAGGAGAATTAACCAAATGCATATAGATACAGAAATTGAATTCACAAGCAGGTTAATATACATACCTTAATAAATAGTGCAGTCATTTGTTGGGAGGTATTATAATATCTTGACACATTGTGGATCATTTGAATTGCATTTATCAAATTTGGAACACCTTTAGTCATTGTCACCTAGAAATTGAAAGATTTCATAAATGTAACTATGAAAAAAACATTTATAACGATAATGTGCTATTTGTTGTCTGCTCAGGTGGTTTTGGCTGATTAGTTTAAGGGGCAGCTCCATTGATAGATTGATTTGGTGGGCATGGCTTGGTACATATGGTGTGAGGAGGACTGGAATGCAGGATACACGTTTGGCTGCCAACACTTATTTGTTGCTGGTCTAGGACAAATCTATTAGTGCGTGAGAATATGCAAACTTTTACTGACAATTAAGAAGAATGAATTAATTGTTTTCAAAAGCTTGGGCAGAAATGTTGACATGCAATATCAGAGATTGCTACCTTTCTTTTCTTCAGCACAGAAATGTTTGCATTCACTTTGTAGTGGGATTGATCCAAGAAGGGACCTCTCTCCTTTGACAATGTTCTACAAAGGGGATGGGAATGTGTGTGAGTGATAGCAGGAGAAGGATGGATTGACATGCTATGGAATTGGCATGAGTGGTAGTAGCAATGGCTTGGGATGAAAATATGGAATAACAAGGAGGAAATGGCAGGAAATGGGAAAGACAATAGCACAGAAGAGTGACTATGGAAGAGATAAGTGAGAAAATGAAGTTAGTTAAGTGTGGCAAAATGGTGAAGACAGTTTATTGATACAGCTCAAAAGCTATGCTTTGAGCTAAAATTAGCATTCATTACACTTTCCATGAAAACACTGTGTTAAGGCTTCCAGATCTGTTGAATTTAAATAACTTTATCAGTGATTCCATAGATGAAGGCAATTATACCACTCTCACCTTGACAGAGTTACTCCGCCAAAACAACCATAAGACTGTAAAGAATTGAATTGAACTTATTGTCACATGTACCGAGGCACAGTGAAAAGCTTTGTCTTGCGAGCAGTACAAGCAGATCACATAGGTAAGTAGCATAGAGAGTAAATAATAGGTAACAGCAGCAAAAACAAAAACACAGGTACACAGTGTTAATAGTATATGAGTCCATTCAGTATTCTAACAACAGTAGGGTAGTAACTGCTGTGAGATCAGCTAGTGCATGCGTTCAGGCTTCTGTATCTTCTCACTGATGGTTGTGGTTGTAGAAAAGCATTGCCAGGGTGGGATGGATCTTTAAGAATGTTGGCGGCCTTTCCTTGACAGCGGGCCTGGTAGGTGGATTCTGTAGCTGGGAGGTTGGATTTTTGATTGTCCGGACCAAGTTCACCACTCTCTGTAAACGTCTGCAATCTTGAATGATACAGTTGCCATACCAGATAGTGATACATCCAGACAGAATGCTCTCGATGGTGCACCTATAAAAGTTGGCAAGAGTATTCGCTGTCATGCCAAATTTCCTCAGCTGCCTGAGGAGGAAGAGACGTTGTTGGGCCTTTGTAACCAGTACATCACATGAGGAATCAAAGAAAGCTTGTTGGGGATGACCACTCCCAGGTTACTGGTGCCACTTGAGAGTGATTAAAATACTGGTGTGGAGAGCACAGCAGTAGTCACATGTGGAGTGATTAAGGAGAAGATAGAAGTTAAGTCAAACAAGTCGAAGAGTGTGGTGCTGGAATGCCACAGCCGGTCAGGCAGCATCTGAGGAGCTTGAGAATCGACGTTTCCAGCATAAGCTCTTTGTCAGGATTGAGGGGGTGGCCCAAGGGGACGGAGAGATAAATGGGAGAGGGTGGGGCTGGGGAGAAGGTAGCTGAGAATGCGATAGGTCAATGAAGTTGGGGGTGAAGGTGATAGGTTGGAGAGGAGGGTGGAATGCATAGGTGGGTAGGAAGATGGACAGGTAGGACAGGTCAAGAAGGCGGTGCCGAGTTGGAAGGTTGGATCTGTGATAAGGTGGGGGGGAGGGGAGATGAGGAAACTCGTGAACTTCACATTGATTCTGTGTGGTTGGAGGGTCTCAAGGCTGAAGATGAGGCTTTCTTCCTCCAGGCATTGGGTGGTAAGGGTTTAGCGGTGGAGGAGGCCAGGACCTGCATGTGCTGAATGGAATGGGAGGGGGATTAACATTGTTTGGCCATGGGGTGATGGGGTTGTTTCGTGCGTGTGTCCCAGAAACATTCTCTGAAGCACTCCGTATGTAGGCGTCCTGTGTTCCCAGTGCCGAGAAGACCGCATCGGGACCAACAGATACAGTAGATGACGTGTGTGGAATTGTAGGTAAATCTCTGACGGATCTAGAAGGCCCCTTTGGGGCCTTGGACGGATGTAGGGTGGTAAGTGTGGGCGCTGGTTTTGCAATTCTTGTGGTGGCAGGGGAGGGTGTCAGGATGGGAGGGTGGGTTAGTGGGGCGGAGCATGGACCTAACAAGGGATGTTAAGTTCCCAATTCTGATCTCCTTATAACATTTCTCTACAATGACCAAGAGATCACATCTGCTTACATTGTTTTGCAGGTTTCAAAGAACTTTGTCATAGAATAAGATCAGTAGTGAGGCAGTTGATTTCACTGAAAATATTGTGGATGGATTCTGAGAAAACAGAGGTTTGGATTTTCAGGTGGTCAGAAAGTCATCATTCAGCAAGTTGCAAATGGTAATCTTGTGGAATCTCCATTGTAGCACAGTCAGAAAGATTTGCCTAGATTACTGAACTTTTCATTCGAACCATCCAAAAGTCTCCATTTAAATCAGAGACTTTGGAGGTTTCCAAAGAAATGAAGTAAAATATTTACTCAGTCGTTAAAGGCAATGATAAGCCTCTCAAAAACCCAGCAACATTTGCATTAGTAGATTAGCAAGATTGGCATAGTGTCATTGTGTGACAAGGACAGTGAACATAAGATACAAGAGCAGATGTGGGCCTCTCGGTATATCAAATCTGCTCCATCTTTCAATGTGATTGCGGCTGATTTGATAACCCTGACCTCCACTTTCCTGCCTTTTCACCATGACTTTTGGTTTCCTTACTGATTAAAAATTGTTCAACTTAGTTTTGAATGTACTTAACAACCTAATCGCTATACCTTACTGTGATAAAGAATTCCATAGATTCTCTATCCTCTGAGAGAAGAAATTATTCCTCTCTGTCTTCAATATGCAACCTCTTCCTGAGATTGTGTCCTCCTATCCTAGACTTTCCCACCAGGGGAAACAATTTTTCCATACCCACCCTGACAAGTTCCCTCAGAATCCTATATGTTTCAATAATGTTGCCATCAATCTCCTATATTCGAATGGGTACAAGCCCAATGTCCTCAACCTCTCCTCATTAGATAGTACCTCTATGCCTGGAATCAACCTTGTGAACCTTCTTTGTCTATCCAACTGTTCTTCTCTCTCTTTGGGTTCTATCACCACCTATCATTTACTCTTGCCCCTTTCCCTCCACCCTATCTTCTCCATATAAACCCACATTTTCCTAGCTACAATCAGTTCTGAGGAAGTGTCACTCGATCTGAAAGGTTAACTCTGATTTCTCTCCACAGATGCTGCCAGATCTGCTAAGCATTTTCAACAATTTCTACTTTTGTCTTTGAACCTTACCTTGACTGCCTCCAACACTAGTATATCGTTTTTGCAAGGTTTGTGAAGGTTTGTAGCTCAGGTTGAGGTTTAGGGTGTAGGTTTGCTCGCTGAGGTGTAGGTTTGATATCCAGACGTTTCAATACCTGGCTAGGTAACATCATCAGTGGCAACCTCCAAGTGAAGCGAAGCTGTTGTCTCCTGCTTTCTATTTATGTGTTTGTCCTGGATGGGGTTCGTGGGGTTTGTGGTGATGTCATTTCCTGTTCGTTTTCTGAGGGGTTGATAGATAGTATCTAGATCTATGTGTTTGTTTATGGCGTTGTGGTTGGTGTGCTAGGCCTCTAGGAATTCTCTGGCATGTCTTTGCTTAGCCTGTCCCAGGATAGATGTGTTGTCCCAGTCGAAATGGTACAACCCATGGACAAAACCAATGTCGCCTACAAAATTCCATGCAAGGACTGCCACAAACACTACGTAGGACAAACAGGAAGAAAGTTAGCCACCAGGATACATGAACACCAGTTAGCCACAAAAAGACACAACCCTCTCTCCCTCGTAGCCCTACACACGGAGAAAAAAACCCACCATTCAAAGTCTGCAGTCCCAGAGAAATAACTGCAAATGTTTTCTGAACCCACTCCAACTTAATAGTATGCTTCCGATAGCAGGATGACCAGAACAGTACATAATACTCTAAAAGTGGCCTCACCAATGTCCTGTACAATCTCAACATGGCGTAACAGTTCCTATAATCAATGATCTGAGCAATGAAGGCAAGCGTGCTAAATGCCTTCTTTACTACCCTGTCTATATGTGACACAACTTTCAAAGAACTATGAACATGAACCCTTAGGTCTCCCTGTTCATCACCACTCCCCAAGACCCTACCATTAACTGAATAAGTCCTGCCCTTGTTCATTTTCCCAAAATGCAATACATCCCACTCATCCAAATTAAACTTCATCTGCCAATCCTTGAACCAACTGAACAGGATCCCTTTGTAATCTTAGTTAACTTATGTCACTGTCCATTACACCACCAATTTTGGTGTCATTCACAAATTCACTAACCATGTTTCCTAAATTCTCATCCAAAGCATTTATATAAATGACAAACAACAACAGCACCAATCTCAGTGAAACACAAGCCTACAGTCTGAAAAACAACCCTTCACCACCACTCTCTGTCTCCTACCATCAAGCTATTTTTGTATCCAATTATTAAACTCTTCCCGAATGCCATATGATCTAACTTTACTCAATAGCCAAAACGAGTACTACATATTGTTTACTTCGACTTCAGAAAAGCCTTTGACAAATGCTTAATTTAGGACCACTCCAAGGTGGTCCTACCTATTCAATCATCATATACCTAATCCATTTGACATGTAGTTGGAGCATAACCTAAATCATGTAATTTACTTGCAAATATCTTTGTGCAGTTAGATTCACACTTTTAAAATTTAGATGCCCCATAAAACAGGTACTGGGCCCACTATTCATGACCTGAAATCTTGGCATGTAATGCTAATTTTGCGAAAGAAAACAGCTTACTGGATCAGAATTGTAAAGTGGCTCACAGACTTTCTCCAATGCTTGCAGAAACTTCACATTGTCCTTTGCTCCATTAGCTGCATCGGTGATTTCAGAATCCAGTTTTCGCCACATCTATAAAATAAGGGACGAACAAATAAGTATTCAACCACCTTTATAAATAAACTAGTCTATTGTTGGATGTAATGCTGCAATTCAATACCATTTGCTTAGCAATCTGTGCAGTTCTGAAAAAGAGTCACTGAACCCATGAGACTAAGCCGATCGAGCTCTTCATTCAATAGGATCATGGCTGATCAGACGTTCCTCATGTCCACTTTTTTTCTCTTTCCCTTATCCCTTGATTCTCTAATGATCAAAAATCTATCTGTCTCAGCCTCAGATATACACAAGGACTCTGACCTTTCAGCTCCCTGTGCCAAGGAGTTCCAACAACTCTCAACATTTTGAGAGAAGAAATTCTCCGCACACCGTTATTCTGAGACTATGCCTTCTGGTCCTAGACTCTCCCATGAGGGGAAACATCCTTTCGGCAATCACTCTGTCAAGCCCCTTAAGAATCTTATGTTTCAATGAGATCACCTCTCATTCTTCTATACTCCAATTAGTAGTATGCTAACCTGACCCGAAATGCTGACTCAGCTTTTCCCCCACAGATGCTGTCATAGGCCTGCTAAGATTCTCTAGCAACTTCTGCTTTTATTGTGATAGGGAAGCTGACTTGATTTGGCTTGTTTTCCTGTGTTGTAGTTGATAAAAACTTTCATAACAGTTCTAAAGAAAGGTTATGTCTAAAACATCGACTCTCCTGCTCCTCAGACACTGCCTGACCTGCTGTGCTTTTACCAGCATTACGCTTTCTCAACTCTGACTCTGCAGCATCTGCAGTCCTCATTTTCTCTTATCCCATGTTTTGTAATATAATCCTGCTTGCAAATAACTGCATGAACAACAACTTAAGATATTCAGGAAATAGTTGTTTGGTAGGACGGAATGTGAGTAGTGATAATAAAATATACATTTTGTTGAAGCTTTGCATCTTGTACTCATCAGGTCATCTTGCAAAAATACCAACTCAGGGGAAGACCAATATTTGTATGATGTAAGATGACAGTGCTGATTGGTTGGCAGGTGAATTTTGATTGCAGAGATGTTGCCATGGAGACTGCATCTATTACTGCTGATTGACAGTAAATAGCTAGACTTTGTTTGAGCTTTTAAAACAGGCAGGTAACTCTGATTTGTCAGGGCAATGTTGCAAACTAATGAGCAGTTGTTTCTCCTGTAGGAAAAAGTATCATGATCATTTCAAATTGTGTGTGCTTGTACTTGTCCTAGCAAGTGCAAGATGTAAAGCTTCTCTCCTTTCAGCAAAATGACACATCATTTACAGAATTTGTGAAGGAATTCAATTAAAGTTGTACAGCATTATCAAAGAGTTATATCCCTATAAAATCCCAAAGAAGTTCATAAAGGGTTACATTTTTAAGTAGAGAACAAAACAATTCACAAATGTACAGTTACATATTCTACATAAATTAATCTCTTTTTACATCAATGAGGAATTATTGGTAAAGAACGTATGCTCCAAAATTGTTGTGAATATCCTGATGAGTGAAAATGAAAAGCCTTGTCAAAATCTATCTTAGTTCAGCATTACAGGCAGGTTCCTTGTGGAATCCATTCATAAGTCGACTTATATGCAAGTCGGAATAGAATACAGGAAAATGTAAAGCAGCTATTCACAAGGAAATGTTTGTATGTCAGGTTTTTAAAATTATACTCCTGTACAGGATCATGTTTGTAAGTACAAGTATTTGTAGGTCAGAAACCCCTTATACTCAAATAATGCTTGTTCAATGTGAATTTGATCGTGTAATAAAGGTATTCATCATAGAATCCTTTTCATTAATCACTATATTTTATACTTTCACAGGATGTGAGCATCACTGGTTGGGCCAGTATTTGTAATCCATTTGTTATTGCTCTTGAGAAATTGTTGGTTTCTTCAATTGCAGTTGTCCAGGAGGAAATGGGATGGCCCTAACTGTCTCCCAGTCATTGATTCCCCCCCACCGAGGGATTTCAATTCTAGTTAACTAAAACATTCCAGCTCAAGCGGCATCTGTGAAGCAAAAGCAGAGCAAACATTTTGAGCCCAGTGACCCTTTTTCAGATCCAGGTAAAACTCCTCAGCACCCTCTTCAATATCGTCACATCCATATATAAATGGATCCCAGAATTGTACACAATACTCTAGTTGTGACATAACCAACATTTTATACAGTTCCAGCGTAATGTCCCTGATCTAAAACTGCCTCAGTTAATAAAAGCAAGTATCTCATAAGCCTTCTTAACCACTTCCAATCTATACTATTAACTTAAGGTTCCTCTGATCCTTGGTGCTTCTGAGGGTATTTTTTTATTCACTCGTGGGAAGTAGCATCGTTGGCTGGGCCAGCACTTATTGCTCATCTCTCATTGCTCTTGAGAAGGTGGTAGTCAACTGCCTTCTTGAATGCTCTAGTCCCGTGCTGTAGGTAGACCCACAATGCTGTTAGGAAGGGAATTCCAGTACTTTGACTTGGTGACAGTGAAGCAATACTGATACGTTTCCAAGTCAGAGATAAGTGAGAGATTAGATGTGGGGAGCCTGGACATGAGTTACTCATTGCTGTATTCTGAGCCTCTGACCTGACTTGGAGACATTGTATTTATATGGCGAGTACAATTCAGTTTCTCGAATCACAGAATCCTACAGTGTGAAAAGGCCAAAAACCCATCGAGTTGCACTGACTCTCCAAAGAGCATTCCACCCAGACCTAGACCCTTACTCTATCCCTATAACTCACATTTACCATGGCTAATCTACCTGGCCTACACATTCTTGTACACTACAGATAATTTAGCAGGGCCAATCCACCTAACCTACACATCTTCAGTCTGTGAGAGGAAACTGAAGCATACAGCAGAAATCCATGCAGACATGGGAAAACATGCAGACTCCTCACCGATATTCACCCCAGGCTGGGCTCGAATCCTGCTCCCTGATCCTGCGAGGCAGTAATGCTAACCACTGAGCCACTGTGCCACCACCCCATTCTGGTAAAAGATAATCCACCGAATGTTGACAGTGGAGGATTCAGTGATGGTGATGCTATTGAATGTCAAGGATTAGACACTTGCTTAACAGTGATGGACATTGATAGACATTTATGTGGTACAAATGCTACCTTTCAGTCAAAACCTCAATATTGTCCATGTCCAATCATAGAAATTGCTAGAAAAGCTCAGCAGGTCTGACCCTCAGAAGGGTCTGAGGAAGGATCAGTTGACTGGAAACGTTAACTCTGATTTCTTTCCACAGATGCTGCCAGACCTGCTGACCCTTAGAAGGGTCTGAGGAAGTATCAGTTAACTGGAAACGTTAACTCTGATTTCTCTCCACAGAGAGGGGCAGCACAGTAGCTCAGTGGTTAGCACTGTTGCCTCACAGTGCCAGGGACCTGGGTTTCGTTCTGGACTTGAGCAGCTCTCTGTATGGAGTTTGCACATTCTCCCATGTCTGAGTGGGTTTCCTCCAGGTGCTCCAGTTTCCTCCCTCAGTCCAAAGATGTGCAGGTTAGATGAACTGACCATGCTAAATTAGCCATAGTGTTAGGTGTATTAGTCAGGGGTAAATATAGGATAGGGGACCGATGTGGATGGTTTGCTGTTCTGTGGGTTGGTGCGGACTTGTTGGACCAAATGGCCTGTTTCCACACTGTAGGTAACCTAATCTAATCAGATGCTGCCAGACCTGCTGAGCTTTCCAGCAATTCTAATTTAGCCTCTGATTTACAGCATCCATGGTTTTCTTGGTTTTTTTCATCTTTTTCAACCAATATTGAAACTAATGGGATTATGATCAGTCAGCGAAATACTTGACTGATACTTCAACCACTTGCCCAGTTTAGCAACCTAAAGTTAAGGACAGGAACCATGCTCTATCTTGCAGGGCCATCTACATATTGGCTGCAAAAGTTGTCCTAAATGTATTTTAAGCACACTGCACCCTCTGCACACTCTGATTACTCCAGTTAATGTTGAGGAAGTTGAAATCCCCAACTATCATAACCTTACTATTTCCTCACTTTACTGAAATATGCTAACATATGTGGTCTTCTGTTTTTCTGGACTGTTAGGGGCTCAATAGTACAATGAAATGTAATTGCTCCTTTTTTGGCCTTTAGGTTCTACCGTTCAATTGAGAAGACTTTAAAGACGACATTCCTCCTTACTGCTGCAATAGATTCCCAGATCAAAACTGCAACACCTCTTCCTTTTTTACTTTCTTTTCTATCTTGCCTGAAGTCCTTTTATCCTGGAATATTCAGCTGTCAATCCTGCCCCACTCATAACCATGTCTCAGTGATACCAATAACATTATTGATCCTTTTTTTTCAAAACATTGTGTCCTTAAATCATCTGCTTTGTTCATTAGACTCCTTGCGTTAAAATAAATACCATCCAGCCTTGTCTGAATTGGCCTATGATGTCTATGCCTTCCTGATCTACTTTCGCTGGTTCAATATCCTGGAATTCTCTCCCTAACAGAATGTGGGTCAATCCAGAACACGTGGACTGCAGCGGTTCAAGAAGGCTCTCAAGGCTCTCATCATCACCTCTCATGGCCAACTAGGGATAGGCTATAAATGCTGGTCAGCCAGCTGTGCTCACACCCATTAATGAACAAAAAAAACTTTATTATATTGGCCCTAACTAACTTTCACAAAGTCCTGTTGTTTCTCGGTTTATCCCTTGTTCCAGAAGAATACACTTTTTAAAATCATAAACTAATCAGCACAACATTTTCCTGCGATGGGACTGTTTTGGTTTGTTTTCCCAATCAGCAGTCCCAGGAAGTTATTAACCTAAGACTTTGTTCTGTCTGCTGTGCTGAAGAATATTGCCATACAAACTCTAAACCCTGAAAAAGACCTTATAAGCCATGAACCAAAGAAAACAAAAACAAAAAGCAGCTTTTCCCTATACACTGAATCCAGATGGTGCACAAAATTCTCAGCAACACAGACTCACTTCAGCTGTACCTTACTCTGGATGTGCCTTCTCCTGCTTGTGCAAAGCAAACTGATTGTTCACTTTTAACAGTATACTTCATGACCTGTCCTTGTGTCATTCCTAATTATAGCAAATCCACTTATTTAAGTCATCAATATGAAGAGGAATATCCCCATCCTCAGTGACAGAAGAGTCCAACACTTCGGTGCAAAAGGTAAGGCTGAAGTATTTTGCAGAAATCTTCAGCCAGAAATGCCAAAAGGATGATCCATCGCGGCCTCCTCCAGTGGTACCCAGCATCACAGATGCCACTCTTCAGCCAATGTTAGAACACAGAAGGATATAATTGTGCCCATGTCAGTCAACAAAGATCTGACGACACCAATCTCATTTCCCAGCTTTTGGCCCAAAGCCTTTGAGCTTGCAGTAATGTAAATTAATATCTAAATATTGCTTAAATGTTACAAGGGTTTCTGACTCAACTACCATTTCAGGCAATAAGTTCCAGACTCCCACCACCCTCTGCGTGAAAATATTTTTCCTCAACTAAATATAGAAACAAAGAAAGTGGGAGCATGAGCCTGTTGTTCAGCCTTTCAAGCCTGCATTGGAGGGTGGCTAATGTTGTCCCACTTTTTAAGAAAGGAGAGAGAGAGAAAACAGAGAATTATAGACCAGTTAGTCTGTCCTCAGTGGTGGGAAAATTGCTGGAGTCAAATATAAAGGACGAAATTACAACACATCTGGATAGCAGTAACAGGAGAGGTAAGAGTCAGCATGGATTTATGAAGGGGAAATCATGCTTGACTAATCTTCTGGAATTTTTTGTGGATATAACTCTGAAGATGGACAAGGGAGATCCAGTGGATGTAGTATACCTGGGCTTTCAGAAAGCCTTTGATAAAATCCCACATAGGAGGTTAATGAGCAAAATTAGGGCACATGGTATTAGGGGCAAAATACTGACATGGATTGAAAATTGGTTGGCTGACAAGAAACAAAGAGTAGAGATAAACGGCTCACTTTCGGAATGGCAGGTGGTGACCAGTAGTGTGCCGCAGGGATCAGTACTAGGACCGCAGCTTTTCACAATGTACATGAATGATATAGATGAAGGTATTAAAAGTAATATTCGCAAATTTGCTGATGACACAAAGTTGGGTGGCAGGGTGAAATGTGAGGAGGATGTTAGGAGACTACAGTGTGACCTGGACAGGCTAGGTGAGTGGACAAATGCATAGCAGATGCAGTTTAATGAGGATAAATGTGTGGTTATCCACTTTGGTGGAAAGAACAGGAAGGCAGTTTACTATTAAATGGAGAAAGTGAGGACTACAGATGCTGGAGATCAGAGCTGAAAAATGTGTTGCTGGAAAAGCGCAGCAGGTCAGGCAACATCAAAGGAGCAGGAGAATCAACGTTTCAGACATAAGCCCTTCTTCAGGAATGAGGAGGGTGTGCCAAGCAGGCTAAGATAAAAGGTATGGAGGAGGGACTTGGGGGAGGGGCATTGGGAATGCGATAGGTGGAAGGAGGTTAAGGTGAGGGTGATAGGCCGGAGAGGGGGGTGGGGGGCGGAGAGGTCGGGAAGAAGATTTCAGGTCAAGAAGGCGGTGCTGAGTCCGAAGGTTGGGACTGAGATAAGGTGGGGTTTACTATAGACCAACTGACTCCCACAGCTACCTAGATTACACCTCCTCCCACCCTGCCTCCTGTAAAAACGCCATCCCATATTCCCAATTCCTTCGCCTCTGCCGCATCTGCTCCCAGGAGGACCAATTCCAATACCAAACAACCCAGATGGCCTCCTTCTTCAAAGACCGCAATTTCCCCTCAGACATGGTTGACGATGTTTTCCACTGCATCTCCTCCACTTCCCGCTCCTCCGCCCTTGAACCCCGCCCCTCCAATCGCCACCAGGACAGAACCCTACTGGTCCTCATCTACCACCCACCAACCTCCAGATTCTTAGCATCATCCTTCGTCATTTCCGCCATCTCCAAACAGACCCCATCATCAAGGATATATTTCCCTCCCCTCCCCTATCAGCATTCCGAAAAGACTCCCTCGTCAGGTCCACACCCCCCACCAACCCAACCTCCACTCCCGGCACCTTCCCCTGCAACCGCAAGAAATGCAAAACTTGCACCCACACCTTCCCCCTCACTTTCCTCCAAGGCCCCAAGGGATCCTTCCATATCCGTCACAAATTCACCTGCACCTCCACAACATCATTTACTACTTCCGCTGCACCCGATGTGGCCTCCTATACATTGGGGAGACAGGCCGCCTATTTGTGGAACATTTCAGAGAACACCTCTGGGACACCCGCACAAACCAACCCAACCGCCCCGTGGCTGAACACTTTAACTCCCCCTCCCACTCCGTCAAGGACATGCAGGTCCTTGGCCTCCTCCATCGCCAGACCATGGCAACACGACGCCTGGAGGAAAAGCGCATCATCTTCCGCTTAGGAACCCTCCAACCACAAGGGATGAATGCAGATTTCTCCAGCTTTCTCATTTCCCCTCCCCACACCTTATCTCAAGATAAGGACTCAGCACCACCTTCTTGACCTGAAATCTTCTTCCCGACCTCTCCGGCCCATCACCCTCACCTTAACTTCCTTCCACCTATCGCATTCCCAACGCCCCTCCCCCAAGTCCCTCCTCCCTACCTTTTATCTTAGCCTGCTTGGCACACCCACCTCATTCCTGAAGAAGGGCTTATGCCCGAAACGTCGATTCTCCTGCTCCTTTGATGTTGCCTGACCTGCTGCCCTTTTCCAGCAACACATTTTTCAGCTACTACCTAAATGGAGCCAAGTTAGGTAAAAGAGCAGTACAACAAGATCTAGATGTTCTTGTACATCAGTCAATGAAAGCAAGAATGCAGTTACAGCAGGCAGTGAAGAAAGTTAATAGCATGCTGGCCTTCATAACAAGAGGAATTGAGTATAGAAACAAAGAAGTCCTTCTGCAGCTGTACAGGGCCCTGGTGAGACCGCATCTGGAATATTGTGCGCAGTTTTGGTCTCCAAATTTGTGGAAAGACATTCTGGCTACTGAGGAAGCGCAGCGTAGGTTCACGAGGTCAATTCCTGGAATGGTGGGACTATCTTACGCTGAAAGATTGGGGTGACTGGGCTTCTATACGTTTGAGTTTAGAAGGCTGAGAGGGGATCTGATTGAGACATATAAGATTATTAAAGGATTGGACACTCTGGAGGCAGGAAGCATGTTTCCGCTGATGGGTGAGTCCGTAACCAGAGGACACAGTTTAAAAATAAGGGGTAGGCCAATTAGAACAGAGTTGAGGAGAAACTTCTTCACCTAGAGAGTGGTGGGTGTATGGAATGCTCTGTCCCAGAAGGCTGTGGAGGCCAAGTCTCTGGATATTTTCAAGAGAGAGTTGGATAGAGCTCTTAAGGATAGTGGAATCAAGAGTTATGGGGATAAGGCAGGAACAGGATACTGATTGAGGATGATCAGCCATGATCATAATGAATGATGGTGCTAGCTCGAAGGGCAGAATGGCCTACTCCTGCACCTACTGTTTATTGTCTATTGCAACACCATCAAGACAGATCCTCTACTTCAATGCTATATTACCTTTTTCGCTCCATACATTTAATGTCTTTAACATTTAAAAAAATTATCAACTTCTTTCTTGAGTGATATGGCATTTGTAGCCTTCTGTGATTGTGTATTCCAAACAGTGACCATCTTCTCGGTGAAGCAACATTTCCTCATCTCAGTCCTCAATGACCTACCCTAAATCCTGAAACTATAAACCCTGACTCTAGTCTTTGCAAACAACCTCCCTGCATTTAATCTGTTTAGCCCTGTTGGAATTTCATACATTTCAACCAGATTCTTTCTCATTCTTCTAAACTCCACTGAACACAGACCCAGTTGAACCACCTATTCTTCAGACGATAGTCCTGCCAGCCCAATATTGTCTGGTGAACTTTTGTTTCATTCCCTCAAATATAGCTTCTCTTAAGTAAAGAAACTAGCAGCACAAATATTCCAGTTGCAGCTCTGTACAATTACAGTAAGATATCCATACTTCTCAATCAAATCCTTTTCCAATGAAAGCCAATATACCAACTGACTTACTGAAAGCTTGCTGCACCTGTTGTTTTTTTTTTCCTGGAGCATCAGAGTCTGAGGAGTGACCTTGAGATTTATGAAATCATGAGGGGCATGGGTTAGGTGAATAGCCAAAGTCTTTTTCCTCATGTAGGGAAGGCCAAAAATAGACGACATATGGGGAAAGATTTAAAAAGGACCTGAGGGATAACTTCTTCACCCAAAGGGTGATGCGCCTCTGGATTGAGTTGCCAAAGGAAGTGATGGAAGCACTTACAACATTTAAAAGGCATCTGGATGGGTATATGAATAGGAGGGGTTTAGAGGATATGGGCCAAACACTGTCAGATGAGTTGGACTGAATGGTTTGTTTCCATGCTCTATGACTCTATTTGATGTTCAGACCCAGGTTAATGGAGAGCACAGACTAAGTTTCATTAAGTAACAAGAACCACTATTACAGGTAATTTGATTCTAGCTACAGATAAACGCAAGTTAAATTGAATAACTCTACAAACTAACTTGATAAAACCCTTGTAAACTTCTCTTATATAATCAACACATAACATAAACAGGAATAGAATACATGTCGGGAGAGGAAAAACTGGGAAAATAGTTCCGAAGTCTTGGTTCACAAGATCTGTTTGGTTGGTTGTTGCTGATCTGAAGGTTGCTCCTTGAACTCCCATTTCTGAATATTTCCACTGGTTTGCAAGAGGCACAGGGTGGCTGATTCACCTATAAATGGTCTCTGACTTATCTAATTCAAAGCCACAGTTTGTAGCATGTACTGAAGGGAAGATAAACTGATTTGCTTCATGTTTAAAGTGGCTTACTATGAAAAACTGAGGGAGTTTTTATGGCTGCAGCGGACCTGTTGGTTTCTCTTCTGGTCAGACTGACTTCAGAATCAACTTACCTGCATCATCCTCACAACTCACAATCTCATCTCATTTGTGTCATCAGTCGAAGAATGTGGTGCTGAAAAAGCACAGCCAGTCAGGCAGCATCTGAGGAGCAGGAGAATCGACGTTTCGGGCATAAGCCCTTCATCAGGAAGGGCTCTTGCTTCTCCTGCCCCTCGAATGCTGTTTGACCAGCTGTGCTTTTCCAGCACCACACTCTTCGACTCTGATCTCCAGCATCTGCAGTTCTCACTTTCTCCTCATTTGTGTCATCAGCAAACATAGAAATATTGCTCCTTGTTAACATCCTTGTCATTTATTTTAGTGGAAAAATTGTATTTAATTTCCTCATTCATTTCCTTCATAGATGTCATGAATAGCAGCAGCCAAAGCACTGATCCCTGGAGTATATTCGTCACTCACTACCTGCCACCAAAAAAAAATTTACATTTTTGTTTCCTGTCTGTCAACCCATTTTCAATCCACAAAAGTATTTCGACTCTAATCCCTGTGCTTTAATTTTGCCCATTAGCCTCTTGTTTTGGACCTTATCAAAAGCTTTCTTGACATCCAAATACACACATCCCCTCATCTATTATACAGTTACAGCTTCAAAACTCCAGTAAATTACTTAAGCATGATTTTTCTTTATAAACTTACGCTGAATTTGTTCAATCCTGTTCATGCCTTTCAAGTGCTCTGTTGTCACATCTTTGATAATAAACTCTAGCATTTTCACAGGCTTATGCCCGAAAAGTCGATTCTCCTGCTCCTCGGATGCTGCCTGGCCTGCTGTATTTTTCTAGCACGACATTTTTCAACACCCTCCAATCTGTAAGAACTGCTCTAGAGTCCATAGAATTTTGGAGGATGACCAATTATAAATCCAGTATATCCAAGGCTGGTCCCTTTAGTACTATGGGTTGAAGTTTATCAAATCTTTGGGATTTGTCAACTTTTAACTTCAATAATTTCTCGAGAAACATTTTTTTACTACTACTAATTTTCGTAAACTCCCCCTTCTCAATAGACCCTTGCTTCCTCAATATTTCTGGGAATTCATCTGTGGTGTCTTTTGTGAAGACAGATTGAAAAAGGTCAATTATTCTGCCAATTCTTTGTTCCCATTACAACTTCCTCCATTTCTGACTGTAACAGAGTAATATTTGTCTTCGCTAATCTTTTTCTCTTCACATATTTATAGAAACTTTTACAGTAACACATGTCCCGACTCCCCAAAGCCTGACCACTATCTACAAGGTACAAGTCAGGAGTGTGTTGCAATTATCCATACTTGCCTAGTTCCCAAACTTACCTGGTTCAGTGAGCTCCAACAACATTCAAGAAGTTTGAAAGCATCTCGGACAAAGCAGCCCACATCATTAGCATTTCCCCAAACTGTCACTTCCTCCACATAGAGGATCTGCCATGACCTGAATTTTGAAGCAGGTTGAAAAGTCTGAATGGCCTACTCCCCCTACTTTCTATCTTTTCTACGATTCCACCACCAATGCTCAATAGCAGCTGTATACACTTCAGAAGCCTCTATGGACATTACATTTGAAACCCACGGCAAAGCAAGTCCGCAATTATAACTGAGTCTCAGCAACTTTTCAAAATGGATTCCACTGGACTAAGTCGAGATTAAACAGATGACATCCAGAAAAGAGATCAGCAGGTGCTAGACAGGTACTGGTGGTTTAAGGAACATTCTTTTGAGACGGTAGAAGCTAGGTGATTATTTCAGTGCTTCAACTGAAATGCTGATGAATTAGAGAAATGGATTTATGGAAACTGCAAATTGCATCTGATGACAGTTACAAGGATCCCAGAAATCTGCATGGTAGGCTGCAGAAGCACGAGACATTTCAAGCTAACGTACAAGCTAATACTAATTTGATTTTGACAATAGAATGATAGCAAACATTTTGCATTAGAAACTATTCAAAATTGACTGGAGGAACTCTGTCAAATATGAGTGCGTTCATACAGTAATAGATCTATAGCCACTGGTAAGAGGCTAGGGGACTGGAGAGTGGCTAATGTTGACCAAAAAGATAAATGAGGGAAGAGAGTGGTAGATATTGTCTACATGAACTTTATAGAGTCATAGAGTCATAGAGATGTACAGCATGGAAACAAACCCTTTGGTCCAACCCGTCCATGCCAACCAGATATCCCAACCCAATCTAGTCCCACCGGCCAGCACCCGGCCCATATCCCTCCAAACCATTCCTATTCATATACCCATCCAACTGCCTCTTAAATGTTGCAATTGTACTGGCTTCCACAACTTCCTCTGTCAGCTCATTCAATAAGCGTACCACCCTCTGTGTGAAAAAGTTGCTCCTTAGGTCCTTCTTATATCTTTCCCCTCTCTTCCTAAACCTACGCCCTCTAGTTTTGGACTCCCCGACTGCAGGGAAAAGACTTTGTCTATTTACCCCAACCATGCCCCTCAAAATTTTGTAAACCTCTATAAGGTCACCCCTCAGCCTCTGACGCACCAGGGAAAACAGCCCCAGCCTGTTCAGCCTCTCCCTATAGCTCAAATCCTCCAACTCTGGCAACATCCTTGTAAATCTTTTCTAAACCTTTTCAAGTTTCACAACATCTTTCCGATAGGAAGAAGACCAGAATTGCACGCAATGTTCCAACAGTGGCCTAACCAATGTCCTGTACAGCCGCAACATGACCTCCCAACTCTTGTACTCAATACTCTGACCAATAAAGGAAAGCATACCAAATGCCTTCTTCATTATCCTACCGACCTGCGACTTCACTTTCAAGGAGCTATGAACCTGCACTCCAAGGTCTCTTTGTTGAGCAACACTCCCTAGGACCTTACCATTCAGTGTATAAGGAGAAAGTGAGGACTGCAGATGCTGGAGATCAGAGCTGAAAATGTGTTGCTGGAAAAGCGCAGCAGGTCAGGCAGCATCCAA
>NC_057712.1:132612244-132677468 GCF_004010195.1 Chiloscyllium plagiosum
CAGCAACACATTTTCAGCTCATTCAGTATATAAGTCCTGCTAAGATTTGCTTTCCCAAAATGCAGCACCTCACATTTACCTGAATTAAACTCCATCTGCCACTTTTCAGCCCATTGGCCCATCTGGTCAAGATCCTGTTGTAATCTGAGGTAACCCTCTTTGCTGTCCACTACACCTCCAATTTTGCTGTCATCTGAAAACTTACTAACTGTTGTCGAATGCCTTACTGAAATCCATATAGATCACATCTACCGCTCTGCCCTCATCAATCCTCTTTGTTATTTCTTCAAAAAACATAATCAAGTTTGTGAGACATGATTTCCCACACACAAAGCCATGTTGACTATCCCTAATCAGTCCTTGCCTTTCCAAATACATGTACATCCTATCTCTCAGGATTCCCTCCAACAACTTGCCCACCACCGACGTCAGGCTCACTGGTCTACAGTTCCCTGGCTTGTCCTTACCATCCTTCTTAAACAGTGGCACCACGTTAGCCAACCTCCAGTCTTCTGGCACCTCACCTGCAACTGTTGATAAATCAAATATCTCAGCAAGAGGCCCAGCAATCATTTTTCTAGCTTCCCACAGAGTTCTAGGTCACATACCTGATCAGGTCCTGGGGATTTATTCATTTTTATGTGTTTCAAGACATTCAGCACTTCCTCCTCTGTAATATGGACATTTTGCAAGGTGTCACCATCGATTTCCCTCCATTCTATATCTTCCATATCCTTTTCCACAGTAAATACTGATGCAAGATACTTGTTTAATATCTCCCCATTTTCTGCGGCTCAACACAAAGGCCGCCTTGCTGATCTTTGAGGGGCCCTATTCTCTCCCTAGTTATCCTTTTGTCCTTAATGTATTTGTAAAAATCCTTTGGATTATCCTTAATTCTATTTGCCAAAGCTATCTCATGTCCCCTATCTGCCCTCCTGATTTCCCTATTAAGTATACTCCTACTGCCTTTATACTCTTCTAAGGATTCACTTGAGGAGAAAGTGAGGTCTGCAGATGCTGGAGATCAGAGCTGGAAATGTGTTGCTGGAAAAGCGCAGCAGGTCAGGCAGCATCCAGGGAACAGGAGAATCGACGTTTCGGACATAAGCCCTTCTTCTTAAGGATTCACTTGATCTATCCTGTCTATACCTTACATGTGCTTCCGTCTTTTTCTTAACCAAACCCTCAATTTCTTTAGCCATCCAGCATTCCCTATACCCATCCCTTTCACCCTAACAGGAATATGCTTTCTCCGGATTCTTGTTATCTCATTTATGAAGGCTTCCCATTTTCCAGCCATCCCTTTATCTGCGAACATCTGCCCCCAATCAGCTATTGAAAAGTTCTTGCCTCGAGTATGTTTACTGGAAAAAACGAAGGAAAAGTGATCCAACTCCTGCAGACTCAGAAGATTATGCAATGTCATTGAGGGTGTGATGATGTTAGGAATTGCATCGCTGATAAGGAAGCTGTGTGACATTGGAGGAAGTTGGCTATCGATTATGGAGGTCAATGGCAAGATGGCATCATAGTTACATGGGGCTTGAGAGATTGAGCCCAGCGCAGAAGAGAAAGGATGGAGGTCGGTGATAAGATGGCAGTGCAGTGATCAAGAAATTGAGCCCAGAGCGGGGACAACGCAAACCCTCATGGGAAAAACCTTACGTGGAGCAACAGCTGGCCCATGGCTAAAGAAGGACTGTAATTTGGAACTTTTAGCTTTATTTCTTATTTGCTCCTTTATAATGAGAGGAAGAACTGCAATGTGGAACTTGTATCTTATTTCTTTATTTTTCTACTTTTTATCAAGGGTTTGTAATGAGGTACTTTGTACCTAAGATGGCACTAGGAATGGCAACATTGTAAACTTTTCACTGTACTCCTGTATCCTGATACTTGAGTACACGTAACAAAAGTTAAATCTAATTCTTTACACTAGTCAATGAAATTAGACAGGCGAAAGTGAGGACTGCAGATGTTAGAGATTGCAGTCAAGAAAAGTAACGTTTCGGGCAGAAGTCCTTCATCAGGATTCCGAAACATTGATTTCCCTGCTCCTCAGATGCTGCCTGACCTGATGTGCTTCTCCAGCAACACTCTTATCTTGAATGAAATTTGACAGGCAGGTGCAGCAAGCAATGAGGAAGACAAGTGGTACACTGACCTTCACTGCAACAAGATCTGAGTTCAGAAGTAGGAATATCTTGCTGTAAAAGCATGGCTTGGTATCACCAGTACAAAGAAGCAGGGTAGTGTGGCCTGCAGTCAATTGTTGTTTAAAAAAAACAAATTTAGTGCCTGTAATGAGGTCAGCCAGCTGGACCTCATAAAAAATTAGTTTCTTAATTGGGGTTGTTAATCTGCTAATCAGGGAGCCCTGGCTGATACAAAAAGGTTGAGTGTCAGGGTGTCACAAAGCTAGTCCCTATTTCTTTTCTAAAAGGTGTTCCTTAGCTCAAGGAGAATTTGTTCTTG
The DNA here is from genome assembly GCF_004010195.1 of Chiloscyllium plagiosum. Classification (NCBI taxonomy): domain Eukaryota; kingdom Metazoa; phylum Chordata; class Chondrichthyes; order Orectolobiformes; family Hemiscylliidae; genus Chiloscyllium; species Chiloscyllium plagiosum. The sequence goes on from NC_057712.1 coordinate 132,614,723, forward strand.
ATTTTTCTCAGAGGGTCTGGTTTGGCATAGAGATGAACTACAGGTCAAAGTGAGACCTGTAAACCGACTACAGGCCAAAGTGAGAAGGTTTAGAAGTGACGTGTATAAAGAAATGGGAGTGGTCAACTCTCCATTTGAGCTGGACAGTTTTGGTTCAACCTTGAACTAGTTGCAAGTTCAACAGGGAGCTCTGTGGAAACCTTTTCTCTCTTTCTACCCTTCAACTTCAACCTGCAAGCATATTGTCCATTTATACTGGTTTATAAAGGGAGTTTGCTTATTGGGATTGTTGTGCATATTTGGAACAACATAATTATGTCTAGTTGGATAGGCTGAGTTCTTCAGGGGTTCTTTATTTTGTTCTTTGCGGTTCATTGTGGTAATTTTGTGAATACATTTTCATCTGTTTTAAAATCTAGTAATCAACCTATCTAACTTAATCCGAGTAATTTTCACTAAACACTTACCAAATCAAATTGCAAAGTTATGGTCTGGACTGCCTGATAGGATAGACAAAGCTTCGGCTGGAAATGGCTCTTTCAGTTGCCAGAAGGTTTCTGAAAGTGGATGCAGTGAATTGGAAGTTTTGCGAAAAGTGAATAAGACCAAGTTGCAAGAATTAGCAGAGAAGCTGGAATTGGAACTTTCTGCTTCTGTGAGGAAAGAAGAGATAATTACAGCAGTAGCTCAGCATTCTAACTTGATGGAGAAACCATCAGAATCTATAGAGATGGCAAGAATTCAAGTGCAAATGAAACAACTTGAGTTAGAAGTGAGAGATAAGGAAAGGGCAGGAGAAATGAAACAGTTTGAGTTATGATTAGAAACAGAAGAGAGAGATAAAAAGAGAGAGCAACAGAATAGAGAGAAGAGAGAGCTTTTGAACTTCAAACACTGACACTTAAAAAGGAAAGTCAGTTTAAAAGGCTGGAGATAAGGCTGAGGGAAGACAATGAGGAAGAGTTAGTGAGGATGAGCAAGCCCCTGGTAGTCAGAATCCTAGTGAGAAGCCTAGTGAGAAACTGTTTAAGTATGTTCAAGCATTGTTTAAATTTGATGAAAAGGACGTGGAAGCCTTTTGCATGTCATTTGTAAAGGTGGCTAAACAAATGCAGTGGCCAGTGGCAATGTGGATTTTGCTAATCCAAATGAAACTTTGTAGGCAGGGCTAGTGTAGTATTCACATCCTTAACAGAGGAGGTATCTGGGGAGTATGAAGAGGTGAAAAAAGCCATTTTAAGTGCAGTTGAGCTTTTACTAGAAGCCTATAGACAATGTTTCAGGATTCTAAGGAGGGACCCTGGTCAAACCTATATTGAGTTTGAAAGGATCAAACAGAGTAATTTCAATAGATGGATAAGAGCTTTAAAAATCGAGCACACCTATGATGGCCTTAGGGAGGTAATTATTTTAGAGGAATTCAAAATTTCACTGCCTGAAGTAGTGCAAACTCATGTGGAAGAGCAGAGGGTTAAAACAGCAAGGCTAGCAGCTGAAGTGACTGATGATTATGACCTGGTCCATAAAGCATGATGTGGCTTCCAGAATCAATTTCAGTCTATGAGGGATAGAAATTGGGGCAAAGAGAAATCCTCACGTGGAAAGGGAAAGGTAGATCTCAGTGAAGATCATCAGGATAACTTACCAGAGGGTAAAAAAGAAACCCTTGAAGGGGACAAAGAAGTTAAAAAGCTCTTGTGTTTTCATTGTAATAACGTGGGCCACACAAGATCACAGTATTGGTGGGCGAGGAGGAAGCCAGATGTAGGAAAACCAGACAAGCCTGGACGTTTTGTTGGACTAGTAACAAAAAGCACAAGAGAAGTTAGACAACAGCCTCAGAGTATACAAGATGATCAGAGGTTGATTAAGGAGGAGTGCCAGATCTGCTTAAAAAATACATGCAAGGGTAAAGATTATTCACATCGGCCAAGAGTAGTAGGTAAGGAGGTTACAATATTAAGGGACACAGGATCCTCTCAGTCTGTGATGCTGAAGGATGAAGAGATATGCACTCTTGAGGGACGATTGCCAGAAAAGGTACTTGCGACAGGAATCCATGGTGAGACAAATGGTGCTCAGTTATATAAAGGGAGGCTAGAGAGTTCAGAGAAGAATGGAGAATTTGTGGGAGTACTGGACAAACTCTCCGCTCCAGGAATATGATATGACCCTTGCAAATAATATAGCTGATTCACCGATAGGCATGCTGCTTTCTCTAGTTGAAAAGCCAGTGGAGATGCAGGAAACTGAAGACATGAAGGACTTTTATAAGGAACTTGCCCTGATTATGTGGTCACAAGATCACAGAAGCACAAGTTGAAGCAGGAGGGATCAAAGGGGATAGATAAGGAAACTGACATAGTGTTATCCGAAACTTCCCTCGATCAGATAAGAAAGAGCAAATAGGTAAAAATGCAAGTATCTTTAGCTCTGCTAAGATGAATGAATTACAGCAGAAAGATGATGAGTTAAAATAGTTATAGCAAAAGGCATATAGAGAGAAGGAGAGTGAATGCCTTCCTGTGTGTTATTATTTAACAAATGATGTCTTAATGAGGAAATAGAGACCATCACACATTCAAGCAAAATGAGAAATGGCAGAGATTCATCAAATTATTTGGCCAGTTGGGTACAGAAAGGAGATGCCGCGAGTGGCGCATGAACTATCATTTGGAGGTCATTCTGGGGTGAGGAAAACACTGGCTAAAATACATTGACATTTTACTGGTATGAACTGTACAAAAATGTAGTTCAATGTTGCCAGACATGTCATACATGTCAGTGAATCTGAAAACAACAGACAGTAGATTAGATTAGATTAGATTACATTAGATTACATTACAGTGTGGAAACAGGCCCTTCGGCCCAACAAGTCCACACCGACCCGCCGAAGCGAAACCCACCCATACCCCTACATTTACCCCTTACCTAACACTACGGGCAATTTAGCATGGCCAATTCACCTGACCCTGCACATCTTTTGGACTGTGGGAGGAAACCGGAGCACCCGGAGGAAACCCACGCAGACACGGGGAGAATGTGCAAACTCCACACAGTCAGTCGCCTGAGGCGGGAATTGAACCCGGGTCTCAGGCGCTGTGAGGCAGCAGTGCTAACCACTGTGCCACCGTGCCGCCCACGAATAAAACCTGCATCTCTAATACCTATTCCAGCATTTGAGGAACCTTTCACAACAGTCTTAATTAATTGTGTCAGTCTCCTACCTCAAACAAAAAGTGGAATAAGTATTTATTAACAATATGGATATCTCGACTAGATTTCCAGAAGCAAATCCCATTATACAACATCACAGCGAAAAGGGTTGCAGAAGAATTACTTATTTTTTTACTAGATACAGACTACCAAGTCAGATCCAGTCAGATCAAGGATCAAACTTCACATCCAAACTATTCAAGGAGGTTATGGATAACTTGGGAATAAAGCAATTCAAATCTGCTGCAGGGAGCACTAGAGAGATGGTATCAAGCACTGGAGACCATGTTAAGGGCTTATGGTCAGGATTATCCGGATGATTGGGATAAGGGAGTTCCATTTGTACTTTTTGCAATCAGAGATGCACCGAATGAATCGACCAAATTCAGTCCATATGAATTAATTTTTGGGCATGAAGTAAGAGGACCATTAAAATTGATTAAGGAGAAATTAATAAGTCAGAATTCAGAGACCATCCACTTGGACTATGTGCCAAATTTTAGAGAATGATTAAGTAGAGCTGGGGAGTTGGCTAGATAGCATTTAAAAGTAGGCGAAAGTGAGGACTGCAGATGCTAGAGTCTGCAAAATTGCAAATTTGTGATTTCTTATCCACTTCTTGTTTCATTGTATGTTGTGATACTTTTAAATGCTTAGAGTCAAGATTAGAGTGGTGCTGGTAAAGCACAACAGGTCAGGCAGCATCCGAGGAACAGGAAAATCGACATTTCAGGATGAAGGGCTACTTTTCCTGCTCCTCAGATGCTGCCTGACCTGCTGTGTTTTTCCAGCACCACTCTAATCTTGACTCTAAGCATTTAAAAGTATCACAACATACAATGAAACAAGAAGTGGATAAGAAATGGGCGGCACGGTGGCCCAGTGGTTAGCACTGCTGCCTCACAGCGCCTGTAGACCCGGGTTCAATTCCCGACTCAGGCGACTGACTGTGTGGAGTTTGCACATTCTCCCCGTGTCTGCGTGGGTTTCCTCCGGGTGCTCCGGTTTCCTCCCACAGTCCAAAGATGTGCGGGTCAGGTGAATTGGCCATGCTAAATTGCCCGTAGTGTTAGGTTAAAGGGGTATGGGTGGGTTTCGCTTCGGCGGGTCGGTGTGGACTTGTTGGGCCGAAGGGCCTGTTTCCACACTGTAAGTAATCTAATCTAATCTAATCTAAAAAATCACAAATTTGCAATTTTGCAATTGGGGGTAAAGTACTGGTGTTACTTCCAGTAACAGGTGAGCCTTTAAAAGCCAGGTTTAGTGAACCTTATCAAATCGAGAAGAAATTGAGTGAGGTGAACTACTTGACATGGACTCCAGACAGGAAGAATCCTCACATGGTGTATCATGTTAATATGCTCAAAAAATATTTTGATAGGGAAGGAAAGCAAAAGGAGAAGGTGTTAATGATTCCAGCACAGAAGGAAGAACCAAGTTCAGAGGATTCTGAATTGAACATTCCTCAAATCAAATTGGATAATGAGGAATTTGCAAAAGATTGGGCTAAATTATTGAGTTACCTTCCCCAAGAACATCAAAATGACCTGAAAGATACTACTATCACATGGGGAGATATGCAGAAATAAACTGGGAAGTACTAACCTAATTGTGCATGATGAAGATATAGGAAATGCTGTTCCAATTAAGCAACATCCTTAAAGGCATAACCCTCTGAAGTTGGTATAAGTTCAGAAGGAGATAGAGCGCATTGCAAAGGCAATTTTGGCTTTCATAACATCAAATATCAGTCCAAAGTCATGCCATTTGGTATGAAAAGCACTCCAGCCACATTTCAGAGTCTGATGAATCAGGTCATTGCCAGATTCCCCAACTGTGTAGTGTATATTGATGACCTGGTCATTTTTAGTCACTCATGGAAGGAACATTTACAGCATTTATCAGACTTGTTCGATTGACTTTGGAAGGCAGACTTGGTGGTAAACCTAACTTATAGTGAATTTGCCAAAGCCCACTCACCTTCCTGGGCCATGTTACTGGACATAGACAAATGGCCTCACAAGATGCAAAAACGAAAGTAATTGGGGAATTTCCCACACCATCGACAAAAAAAGCAGTACTACGGTTCCTGCACACATAAAGTCAAGGTGGGCCTCTGTTGTGATAGAGAAATTGGGGAAGTCAATTCTGAGGTTGGAGGCAGCATGCTGGGATGCTGACTGGACAATAATTATGAATGGAGGAAAGTCAACATATGAAAGTGGGAGATGATAATCAATCAGACAACAAGAGTTTGTAACATTTTCAGTGAACACCACCTTGACTTCAAAGGGGTGGACAGTCCAACATAATGGGTAGCATGGCTAAGCTGAAGACCAGGGCCTATGGAGTGAATGTTAACAGATACAGATGTAAATGAAAGATTAAGGTGGAAACAAATAGAAGCTGAGGTTTAACATGGAGTGCAAATTGAAAGAACATGTAGTTTGTGGGGGCTGATAGATTACTAGGCTGAACCTGTGACTTACTATACAAAGTGTGACCTGAGTTACTTTCCTTCCTCATCTCAATTGCAAAAGTACAATGGAAATGGAAAACTGCAGTGACCACACCAGCAGAAGGTGACATAAGAGTTCTTGCTTCTGTTTGAGCATACAGGCTCTCCCTGTGAACAATGTGAGGTCCTTCAAAGGCTGTCATAGAATCATACAGCACAGAAACAGGCCCTTTTGTCTATGCCAATGATATCCTAAACTGAACTAGTCCTATTTGCCTACATTTGGCCTGTATTCCTCTGAACCCTTCCCAACAGTTCCCAGAGTCCAACTGTGTGGGAAACAAGCAATCCTGACTACATCACTGGTATCTCAGAATGATTAGAGTAATTTCTGTGAAGCAGAAATAATCACAGTCAATCTTAAAAGTGTGGTCACCTACAGGTCACAATTCATAAAGACAATCCAAGGTCTCACGCACTGCACAAAGACTAGTAACTGACTTCCTCTGACATCTGAACTAAGTATTGACCAACATGTTCTTATATTCAGTGCTGCCTTTCTGGGTTGAAGTAAACGGTGATGGTGGAGTTGGGCAGAAATTTTCAATCATCCCACGACCTATTACAACATCTGACTGAATTTGTGTGAGTATTCTTGTGCTGGATACATTAAAATAGCGTCCACTATGTTAAGATCCTATACAGAAGCATTCCATCCCACTTCTTGTCAGAGTCTTCCATGTCCCACTATAGAGAGGACTGCTCCAAACTATTATTTCTGCGTGATTCAAATGCTGATGGCTTGTGTTACTAAAAACCTGTTTGTTTAATGACATTTCTCACCGAAATTCGCTGAGACTATGACCAGTAGATCTAACCACAGCAGGGCTCTTCCTCTCAGTGGTCATGCATTAAAAAACACAGAGAGATACTGATGAGGAACTGATGCACCAGCAAGTCCTGCACCAGCATAAATCTTCAGGGGCTGTTGGACAGGCTCCATCAAGGTCTATTCAGGATGCAGAGGAGCGACAGAATGTCCAGTGGGGCAGCACAGTGGCTAGCACTGCTGCCTCACAGTGCCAGGGACCCAGGTTCAACTCCAGCCTTAGGCGACTGTGTGGACTTTGCACATTCTCCCCGTGTCTTTGTGGGTTTACCCCAGGTGCTCTGGTTTCCTCACGCAAGGATGTTCAGGTTGGGTGAACTGGCCAAGCTAAATTGTCCACAGTATTCAGGGATGTGTAGGTTAGGTGCATTAGTCGAGAATAAAATGTAGAGTAATAGGGTAAGGGAATGGGTTTGGGTGGGATACTCTTTACAAGGTTGGTGTGGACTTGTTGGGCTATGAAGGATCTGTTTCCACACTATGGGGATTCTATGATTCTAACTGACTGACATATACAGTAATACAATACAGCACAGGAACAGGCCTTACAGCCCCCTAAGCATGCACTGTTCCTTATTTAGACCCACTACATAGTACCCATATGTGTTATCTATCTCTCTATTCGCCTCACATTTTTGTGTCTATCAAGTACACCTGAAGTGTTACTAATGTGCCTGCTCTCACTACTTCCACAGGCACTCACCAAGCATGCTGTGTTGGGACTTTCAGGAATCTATAGACAAGTATTCCCAGATCCCTCTGTGTATAATTTGCATCTGAATTCAATCTTCCAAAATGCATCACCTCACATTTGTCTGGATTAAACTCCATCATTCCTCTTTCTGCCCAAAACTATAATCTATCCATATCCCGCTGTATCCTTTTACAATCCTCCTCACTATCTGCAACTCTGCCAATTTTTGTGTCATCCACAAACTTAATAATCAGACACATTCATTGCCCTCCAGGTCATTTATATACATTACAAACAACAAAGGTCCCAGCATTGATCCCTGCGAAACACCACTTAGTGCCCTCCATTCCAAAAAGCACCTTCCCACCGCTACTCTCTGTCTTCTATCCATCTAGCCAGCTCAACCCAGATCCCGTGAGACTTTACCTTTTAGATCAGCATTCCATGAGGTATGTTATCAAATGCCTTACTAAAATCCATGTAGACAACATCCTCTGCCCTTCTCTCTTTAGTAATTCTCGACACCTCCTCAAAAACTCAATCAAGCTGGTTAGACATGACCTTCCACACACAAACGTATGCTACCTATCACTAACAAGTCCATTTGCTTCCACATGTGAATAAATCTTCTCTCACTAACTTCTGCAACAGTGTCCTCACCACTGATATCAAGCTCACCTGTAATTATTCTGTTTCTCTTCTTAAACAAAGGATTAACATTGGCCATTCTCTAGTCCTCTGGACCCATGTCCGAAGCCAAAGCAGATGCAACAATATCTGTTAAGGTCCCAGACATTTCTTCCTTTGTCTCCCACAGTATCCTGGGATGGATTCTATCTGGCCCTGGGGACTTGACTACATTAATGTATTTCAAGACATCTAACACTTCCTCATTTATTATGTTGACCTGTCTGAGTGTATTTGCACACCTTTCTCTAACTTCAATCTCTCTCACGTCCCTCTTTTTGGCGAATACCTATGTAAAGTATTCACTCAGGATCTTACCCATTTCTTCTGGCTCCATATATAACAGCCCTCCTTTAACCTTGAGTGAGCTACTCTTTCCCTAGTTACTCTCTTGCTCCTAATATATGGATAAAATGTCTTGGGATTCTCCTTAGCCCTGCTGGCCAAGGACATTTCATAGTCTCCTTTGGGTCCTACTTTCTCTACATTCTTCAAGGACTTTGTCTGTTCTTAATTGCCAAGACCTTAGATATGGTTCCCTTCCTTTTGACTAAACTGATCATTTTTCTTGTCATCCAAAGTTCCTGAGCCCTGCCAGTCCTGTCATTCATTTTCATAGAAACTTGCCTATCCTGTACTCTAATCAACCAGTCTTTAAAAGGCTGCCACATGTCAGATGTGAATTTATCCTCAAATAGACACTTTCAATCCACATTTCCAATTAGAACATAGAATATCACAGTACATTACAGATTCTTTGGCCCTTAATGTTGTGCCAACCTTTTATCCTACACTAATATCAAACTAATCTATATACCCTACATTTTAAATTCATCCATGTGCCTATCCAAGAGTCACTTAAATGTTACTATTGTATCTGACTCTACTTTCACTGCTGGCAGTGCATTTCATACATCTACCACTTTTGTGCAAAGAACCTACCTCTGACATCTCCCCTAAACCTTCCTCCATTCACTTTAAAATTATGCCCCAATCATGATGGCCTTCCCCCAAATTAACACTTTCATCCAAGGTCCACTCCTCTTCTTATCCATAAGTATGTGAAAATTCATGGAACCATGTTGACTACACTCAAAACGCACTTCCTCCCCACTGATCGCTTGGCCAGGCTCATTTCCCAACACCAGGTCCAGTATGGCCCTCCCTTACTGGGGTAGCCACATACTGTTTCAAAAATCCCTCCTGGACACAACTGCTCCTCATCTAAACTCTAGGGAGTCCCAATCAATATGCACAAAGTTCAAATCACCCATCAAAATAACCCCTGTTATTTTGAAATCTTTTCAGAGTCTGCCAACATATCTCTTCTTCTATCTCCTGCTGGCAGCTGGGAAGTCTGTGTCACAATCCCAGCATTGTAATTGCACCATTCCTAATCTTTAATTCTACCTATAATGCCTCACTGTCCTCCCACAACACAGCTGCTAATGCTCCCTAACCAGTAGTCAAACCTCTTTTGCTTCCTCCAGTGTTTCTTCTAAAACATCAATATCCCGGAACATTAAGCTGTCAATCCTGTCCCCTTTCAACCATGTCTCTGTAACAGCAAGAACATCATAATTACACGCATTAATCCAGACTCTAGATTCATCCATCTTATTGTTATAATTCTTGCACTGTAGCAAAAACAGTCCAAGCTTTCATTTCCACTGAGCTCAGCAACCTCTCCCTGACTGCTCTTCCTCTTTCCTACATATGCCCTAGAATCAAGCTCTTCCTCAAGTCACTATACTTATTGACCTGCTGCTCTGGTTCACAACCCCTTCCCACACTAATTTAAATCCTCCCATGTGGTATTATTAAACCTCCCTGCTAGGATATTGGTGCCCCATCCTTCTTGTACAAGTTCGATCTTCCCCGGAAGACATTTCAATTATCTACATACCTGAAACTCTCCTGCCTATATTAGCTCTTTAGCCACATGTTCAATTGTACTTTCTCTATGTTCCGAGCCGTAGTAGCACGTGGCACAGGAAGTAATCCTGAGATCAGGGCTCCTGCTTTTTAGTTTACAACCTAACTCCCTGAATTGTTGTTGCAGGACCTTGTCACTCTTCCTACCAATGTCAATTGTACCAATATGGACAATGATGCCTGTCTCTTTACCCTCCTGCTTCAGGCTGACCTATACCCATTCAGAGACATCCATGACCCTGGTACCAAATAGACAACTTACGATCCTGGAGTCTATCTCACAGTCACAGAAGTACCTATCTGTGCCCCTGACTATTGAATCTCCAATTACTATTGCTCTACTATGCTTTGTCCCTCCCCTCTGTACAGCAGGGCCAGCCATGGTGCCACTGCCTTCCCTATTGGGCCATCCTCCTCATCAGTATCCAAACGGAATACTTGCTTGACAGGGGACCAGCTGCAAGGGACGCCTGCATTGACTGCTTGCCTCATCTAGCTGTCACCCATCTATCTTCATGTATCTTGGGCATGACCACATTTCTATAACTCCTACCTATCTGTGCCCCTGACTATTGAATCTCCAATTACTATTGCTCTACTATGCTTTGTCCCTCCCCTCTGTACAGCAGGGCCAGCCATGGTGCCACTGCCTTCCCTATTGGGCCATCCTCCTCATCAGTATCCAAACGGAATACTTGCTTGACAGGGGACCAGCTGCAAGGGACGCCTGCATTGACTGCTTGCCTCATCTAGCTGTCACCCATCTATCTTCATGTACCTTGGGCATGACCACGTTTCTATAACTCCTACCTATGACACTCCCTATAATTTGTGTGTTCCTTAGTGTTTCTAAATGCTGGTCAAGCAGATCCATTTGTTCATTGAGCAGCTGCAGATGTAAATATCAGAGATGCTCTCAGTGAATATGATTAACTACGTCTTACATGTGGAATACAAAACTCCACCAATTGACATGACTAACCCTCTACTGACTGTTAGTTTACAAGTTACATTTTAACTAGCTTCCTAAAAACTACAGTTACTACTTTCCAACAAATAGCATCCCCTTAACTTACTATCTGAACTCCCTGTACAAACTGAAAGATGAACTAACTGTACAATCCTTTGTAAAGACTGAGACATGGTTTACCCTGTAGTGCAGTGAGATTCCTTCACCTGTAGTACCAAGGGAACAAGCAGGTAAACAAAAACTAGCAGCTGACCAGCACCGACCAATCAGAAAATGTGCTCCTTTTTCCTCCCAGTCACCCATCAGCAGGATGCTTTCCTGGAGTGCATGGCTTCTGCCTCCTGCTGAAAGGAACGTGCCTCAACTGAACTAGATCTGGGAACCACCACCCTTAATTTTAAAGTTTTCCCTGGTATAGGCTCCACCCTCTGGCTCCTTCTGAATGGAACATGCCCGAACCAAAACTGACACGGTTAAGGAATATTAAGAACACAAGCCTCTGCTAATTCTGAGATGCTACTTGTCAACTTGAGAACTAGGTTAAGATGACTGGCAGAAGCCTGTAAATTTCATTTAACCTTAATGAAATGGTTAGAGACCATCTAGTGTGTGAGATTAATGACATAACTATACAAAAATGCCTACTAGCGGAAGCCCAACTGAATGCAAGCAGATGCTACAACTGGCTTTAACATTGGAAAATGCAACAAGTAGAGCATATGAGTTGCAATGTATCTCAATGGAAATGGACACCCTCACTGGTTCGATTGAGTTTAGGTGAAGGCAATTGTGCAGCTTCACTCAGGACATATCCTGATCAGTGATTGTAGGTTGATCCATAGCAAAATCCCAGAACGAAGCCAAACCTCAGCCAAACGATTAAAATTTTCTTCAAGTTGCCAAGCCATTGTAGTTATTGCCAGTATGAGGAATTGAGACAAAAGAAAGTCCTACTTGGCATAAAATGAGTAAGATCGTTCATAGGGCGATATCCAGGAGAGCTCATACCCTGGAAAGTCCATCTATGTCTGATTTAAAACAGTTAAATTGCTGAGCAGCATCCAAATCAGAATCAATCAAGGTACATGTCTGGTTAAATGGTCATTGGTTCTAATGAAGGTCAATACCAGCACAGCAAAATAAGTGATCACAAAAGCAGCTTTTAATAAAATTCTCTCTGCATTCCAGCCATTAACCTTATTCAAAAAGTCAGCTAGGCTGAGAACCTATAATGGGGAAACTTTACAGATTAAGGGTATAACTTCGGTTCTAGTCCCTTATGAAAAGCAACTGGTTCAGATTACCACTGATTGTAGTTAAAAGGCAAGGACCCAAGCTTAATGGAGCAAGATTGGTTGTGAGAGATTCACCAATATTGGCTCAACATTTTTCAATCAGAAAATGGCCATCTGAGTGAAGTCCTAATTAAATATCCAGAGATCTTCCAGGAAAATCTAGGGAGTATCAGAGGAGTTAAGGCCATCTTGCATGTTGACCAGAAAGCAATTCTGCAAGGCCCATTCAGTACCATTTGCCTTACTGACAAAAGTAGAAGCTGAAAAAACAGAAGGTTGGTAAGTGAAGGAATCATCAAACCAATTCAATACATAGAATGGGCAGCAAGTATCATACCGATTTCAAAGACTGATAGGGCAGTTCGACTTTGTGGGGATTTTAAACATCACATTTGGAAAAATGCCCAATTCCATGGATAGTGGATTTATTTGCAAAACTGGTGGAGGGAGCTGTTCTTCAAGATCTGTGCTTACGGGCAACCGTGTTTAGACCAGGATTCCCAGAATGCTCAATTAATAACCATAAAGGCTTGTGCCAATTTCTAAGACTGCCCTCTGGGGTATCATCAGCCTGTTCAATTTTTCAGTGGACAATAGAAACATCCTAAGAAGTCTACCTCAGTTTACCATTACCTAGATGATATCCTAATAACAGAGAAAACTAAGAAGGAACACAGAGAACTTGGATATAATCCTAAAGCATTTTTCCAAGGCAGGAGTATGCCTAAAGATGAAATAAAAATGCATTCCAGGCCCCCCCGAAGTGACCTACTTGGGGTAGAGTTGACAAGAATGGGTTACACACCTGTTGGAAGATAAAGTGAGGGCGATCAAAACTGCCCCAACTCCCACGTCTGTCCAGGAGCTTTGGCAATTTCTTCGGCTGGTAAATTATGATGGAAAGTTCACGCATAACTTGGTATTTACCCTGGCATCTTTGCATCAACTCCTAAAATGGTCTCATAGACAAGTTCTAACTTTGAATTAAGTGAAGAAACAGCAATCATCCTTGAACGTGTTGACACACTATGATACCAAGGAAGATCTGGTGTTGACATGTGATGCCCTCCATATGGCATTGCGGTGGTATTAGCTCATAGGTGGCCCAAAGGAAAGGAGCACCCAATCGCTTATGAATCTAGGACCTTGGCAAATGCAGAATGTAAATATGCCCAGATGGAAAAAGAAGAATTGGTGGTCATATTTAGAGTCAGGAAGTTCCACCAATACCATTATGAGTGAAAATTTAATCACAGGCCACAGACCCCTACTTGGTCTGTTTAAAGAGTACAAGGCAGTGCTACTCATTGCTCTGGGCCACATTCCGCAGTTGGCTCTAATATTTAAATACCTTTAATTATAAGTTTGAACACCGTGCAGGAAGCTAAGTAGTAAATGCGGATGCATTGTGCTGTCTCCTGCAGATACACCACCAGTTTACCACCAGTGGAAGAGTCTGTACTGATATTGCATTTTGGTCATGCTCCCTGTTATAGCTAACATTATCAGACTTTGGACACAGAAAGATTCCATCCTTTAAAAAGTGAAACTGATATTAATGGGGGAAACCAAAGGGCTGTCACAGCTAGAACTGAAGCATTTTTGAACCTGGAGAGACAAGCTCATGATAGAGGATAGCATATTTTTATAGGGAGCAGGAGTGATTGTCCTGAGCAAAGGTCGCTGTCAAATACTGGCTGAATTCCACCAGGGCCAACCAAAATAAAGATGTTGGTGAGGGAGCTACATCTGGTGGCCAGGCTTAGACACAGACATAGCTGCATTGGTGGGGCAGAGACAAGTTTGTCAACAAGGACAAAACCTACCACCACATCCATGGTAATGGCTGGGTAAACCTTGGACTCAGTTGTATGTCGACTACACAGGTCCTTCCATGGATTCAATGTTCTTAGAGATTGTAGATGCCCACTCAAAGTGGTTGGACATGCATAGAGTCCATTCAGCAAACATTGGGACGACGATAGAAAAACTGTGCACATCATTTGTAATACACTGGCTCCAGGAAGCATTGGTCACAAGTAACAGGACATTATTCAATATATAAGAACAACTCCATTCCAACAATCATCCAATGACTTGGCAAAAGAGGTTTAAACATTAGAAGGCTGGACTGAAGAAACAGCCAAAACCTTGCTAGATAGTAAGCTGTCATGACTCCTGTTTGATTAAAGGTCCACCCCTCATGTAACTACATGGATAGCATCTGGATGTAGGTTTGCTCGTTGAGCAGGAAGGTTCATGTTCAGATGTTTCTTCACCATACTAGGTAACATTTTCAGTGAGCCTCTGGACAAAGCATTGCTGATGATTCCTGCTTTCTATTTATATGTTTGTGTTTCTTTGGGTTGCTGATGTCATTTCCTATGGTGATGTTATTTCCCATACATTTTCTCAGTGGGTGGTAAATAGCACCAGCAGGGTTGTTGAGGGGTCAAAGGCTCTGCATCAGGTTAAATCTGATCTTCCTAGAACCTGGTGGGGGGATGAGACAGCATCATTATCTCCAATGCTGGACGCAAGACTCTGCCAAGTGAGAGAGACAGTTAGGTACAGGGCTATGTTTGGTGTAGGAATTGCAGAAATGACCCAGATGGATAAAATACATGGTTGATGTAAGGTCAAGACCAGTGATGCATAAGTTTGAATAGGTTCAAAAACGCTGCTCCAACCTGTGGATTTACCATCTCCATCAAACTTTGTCAGGTCCTCTGAATCAGAGAAGGATATGACAGACATAACCACCTCGGTGCCTTTGCCACTAGAAGAAGAGTGAAAGTCTACCGAGGCGGTCCTGACACATGAGGAGAGCTCCTGTTCGTTACACACCACCTGTGTCAGACACCGAGTTGGAGGAACCTGACTCAGTAATAAAATGCTCAAAGAGGCTCTGAAAGAGAAAGGACCAGCCTATTTCCATGTACACAGACACATACATTAATAGAGTTACATAGCATGAAAACAGACTCTTTGATCCAACTAGTTCACACTGACCATGTTCCCAAAGTAAACTAGACCCATTTGCCTGTATTTGGCCCATATCCCTCCCAACCTTGCATATTCCAAATGTCTTTTAAATGTTGCAACAGTACCTGCATCCACCACTTCCTCTGGCCGTTCATTCCACCCTGTGTAAGAAAGTTGCCCCTCATGTCCTTTTTAAAAAATTCATCCTCCTTTTGAACCCCCCAAACCTAGGGGATACACTATTCATCTTATCTGTGCCCCGCATAATTTTAAAAACTTCTACAAGGTCACCTTCAACCTCCTACTCTCCAGTGAATAAAGTCCCAGTCTACTGCCTATTTTTATAACTCCATTCTTCCATTCCCATCAACATCCTGGTAAATCTTTTCCGAACCTTCTCCAATTTAATAATATCCTTCATTTGGCAGAGCAACCAGACTGCACACAGAATTCCAGTAAGGGCCGCACCAATGTCCTGTAACCTCAAAATTATGTCCCAATACTATACTCAAAGGTCTGAGCAAGTAGTCACTATAATGTATCATAACTTGATTCTTTGTACT
The DNA here is from genome assembly GCF_004010195.1 of Chiloscyllium plagiosum. Taxonomy (NCBI): domain Eukaryota; kingdom Metazoa; phylum Chordata; class Chondrichthyes; order Orectolobiformes; family Hemiscylliidae; genus Chiloscyllium; species Chiloscyllium plagiosum. The sequence goes on from NC_057712.1 coordinate 132,630,415, forward strand.
AGAATGTAGTCACAACTCTTAGAATAGTGCGTAATGCCTCCTTAATCAGCCTGTCTAACTTTGATGAAAATTTCAAAGAATTACGTGCCTGAACCCCTAGGTCTCTCTGTTCTACAACACTACCCAGTGCCGTACTTTTAATTGTATATGTCCTACCCTCATTTGTCTTACCAAAATTCAATAAAATTGCAATTATCCAAATCCAACTTCATTCGCAATGCTTTAACCCATTTACTCAACTGATCAAGATCACTTTTTAATCTTTGATAACTTTCTTCACTGTCCACCATACCAGCAATTTTGTTGTCATCAGCAACCTTACTAACCATGCCTCGTATATTGTGATGGGAGGGATGTGGTGCCTGTAACGAGGTTAGCCAGCTGGACATTACAGAAGTTCCCTAATTGGGGCAGTTAATCTGATCCAATCAGGGAGACCTGACTGACGTAAAAAGTTTGAACGTCAGGGGTGTTGACATTCTGTTGGCTGGCTCTGTATATGGCAGAAAGTGAGGTCTGCAGATGCTGGAGATCAGAGATGGAAATGTGTTGCTGGAAAAGCGCAGCAGGTCAGGCAGCATCTAGGGAACAGGAGAATCGACGTTTCGGGCATTAGCCCTTCTTCAGGAATGAGGAAGAAGGGCTAATGCCCGAAACGTTGATTCTCCTGTTCCCTAGATGCTGCCTGACCTGCTGCGCTTTTCCAGCAACACATTTCCATCTCTGTATATGGCAGTTCTTATAGTCAAGCAGTGTTCAAGTATTATTAGAGGATAATTTAGATACTGGCCTCTGTAGAGTTATTTCATGAACATCACAAAATCTATATTTTCATTTGCTGGTTTTTGAAAGGGAGGATTTGACAACAGAAAGATCAAACCTAGCATCACATGAAGATTTGACACAGCCAACTGTTTATCAAACATGAGTATCTGTTGTTTGATTGCAGCTTATTCTTCTATCAAGTTTTAACATTGTGTACATGTTGGTGGTAAAGTTAATGTTATTCACAAAAATGCAATATAATTAAGTGAATGATATAACTGAATAATTAATTAAAAACTCATTAAGAATGGCAGTACATGTGGTCTGTCAAAGCTGTAGTATGTCGGAGCTCAAGGATACCATTGTGATTTTCTGCAAACAAATCTGTCATTAAGAAATAGATCATAGAACAAAGAACAATACAGCACAGAACAGGCCCTTCAGCTTTCGATGTCACGCCGACCTGTGAACTATTCTCAGCTCGTCCCCTACACTATCCCAAAATCATCCATGTGTTTATCTAAGATTGTTTAAATCTCCCTAATGTGGCTGAGTTGACTATATTAGCAGGTAGGGCATTCCACGCCCTTACCACTCTCTGCATAGAGAACCTGCCTCTGACATCAGTCTTAAATCTATCACCCCTCAATTTGTAATTATGCCCACTCGTACAAGCTGACATCATCATCCTAGGAAAAAGACTTTCACTGTCTACTCTATCTAATCCTCTGATCATCTTCTATGTCTCGATCAACTCCCCTCTTAGCCTTCTTCTTTCCAATGAGAACAGACCCAAGTCTCTCAGCATTTTCTCATAAGACCTTCCCTCCAGACCAGGCAACATCCTGGTAAATTTCCTCTGCACCATTTCCAATTCTTCCACATCCTTCCCGAAATATTCCAAGTGTGGCCGCACCAGCGTTTTGTCTAGTTGCACCATGATATTGTGGCTCCAGAATTCAATCCCTCTACGAATGAAACCTAACATGCCTTCTTAACAGCACTATCTACCTGGGTGGCAACTTTCAGGGATCTATGTACATGAACACCAAGATCCCTCTGCACATCCACACTACCAAGAATCTTTCCATTGACCCAGTACTCTGCCTTCCTGTTATTCTTCCCAAAGTGCATCACCTCACATTTAGCTGCATTGAACTTCATTTGCCACCTCTCAGCCCAATTCTGCAGTTTATCCAAGTTCCCCTGTAACCTGTAACATTCTTCCAAACTGTCCACTACTCCACCGACTTTAGTGTCATCTGCAAACATACTAATCCATCCACCTATGTCTGTATCTAAGCCATTTATAAAAATGACAAACAGTAGTGGTCCCAAAACAGATCCTTATGGCACAACACGAGTAAATAGACTCCAGACTGAATATTTTCCATCAACCACCACTCACTGCCTTCTTTCAGAAAGCCAGTTTCTAATCCAAACTCCTAGATCACCCTCAATTCCACGCCTCTGCATTTTCTCTAACAGCCTACCATGTGGAACCTTATCAAAGGCTTTACTGAAGTCCATTATACCACGTCAACTGCCCTACCCTCATCTACATGCTTGGTCACCTTCTCATAAAACTCAATGAGGTTTGTGAAACACAACCTGCCCTTGACGAAACCATGTTGACTATCTGAAATCAAATTGTTGCTTGCTCGATGATTATAAATCCTATCTCTTACAATCCTATCCAAAACCTTTCCTATAATGGAAGTAAGGCTCACTGTTCTATAATTACCTGGGTCATCTCTACTGCCCTTCTTGAACAAGGGCACAACATTTGCAATCCTCCAGTCCTCTGGTACAAAACCTGTAGACAATGACAACTCAAATATCAAAGCCAAAGGCTCTGCTAGCTCCTCCCTAGCTTCCCAGAGAATCCTCAGATAAATCTCATCCGGCCCAGGGGACTTGTCTACTTTCACTCCTTCTAGAATTGATAACACCTGTTCATAACTAACCTCGATCCATTCTAGTCTAACATCTCGTACCTCATTCTTCTCTTCTACAACATTCTCCTTTTCCTGAGTGAAAACTGATGAGAAATGTTCGTTTAGCACCTCTCCAATCTCCACAGGGTCCACACTCAACTTCCCACTTCTGTCTTTGACTGGCCCTATTCCTACCCTAATCATCCTTTTATTCCTTACATACCTATAGAAAGCTTTAGGATTCGCTTTTATTCTATTTGCTAAAGACTGCTTGTGTCCTCTCTTTGCTCTTCTTAACTCTCTCTTTAAATCCTTCCTAGCTGATCTGTAACTTTCCATCACCTCATCTGAACCATCTTGCCTCATCAACACATAAGTCTCCTTCTTCTTAACAAGAGATGTAATTTCTGTAGTAAACCACGGTTGCCTTACCTTATCAGTTCCTCCCTGCCTGACAGGGACATACGTATCAAGGACACGCAATACCTGTTCCTTAAACCAGCTCCACATTTCCATTGTCTGCATCCCCTGCATTTTGCTACCCCATTCTACACATCCTAATTATTGCCTAATCGCATTATAATTGCCCTTGCCCCATCGATAACTCTTGACCTGTGGCATGTACCTATCCCTTTCCATCGCTAAACTAATCATAACTGAATTATGGTCACCCTCTCCAAAGTGCTCACCTACAACTAAATCAAACACCTGGCCTGGTTCATTACCAAGAACTAGATCCAGTGTGGCCTCCCCTCTTGTCGGCCCTTTAACAAACTGTGTCAGGAAACCCTCCTGTACACATTGGACAAAAACTGATCCATGCAATGTACTGGAGTTATAGCACTTCCAGTCAATGTTGGGGAAGGTAAAGTCCCCCATAATGACCACCCTATTCCTTTCACTCCTAACCAGAATAATTTTGCTAATCTTCTCTTTCATCTCCCTGGAACTCTGCGAAGGCCGATAAAAAAACTACAAGCAGTGTGACCTCTCCTCTCCTGCTTCTAATCTCAGCCCACACTATCTCAGTAGATGGGTCCTCAACAAAAGTTCTCTCAGCCACCGTTAAACTATCCTTGACTAACAAAGCCACACCACTCTCTCTTTTACCGCCTTACCTGTTTTTAATGAAAGATCTAAACCCTGGAACCTGCAACATCCATTCCTCAACCTGCTTTATCCGTGTCTCCGAAATGGCCACAACATCGAAGTCCCAGGTACCTAAGTGTTTGAAATTCAAGCAGTTTCACCTGACTTACATTCACTGCAATGTATCATAACTTGATTGTTTGTACTAGGAGGCAGTCACAACTCTTAGAATAGTGTGTTCTGATATGGACATTAGTCAAAGATAATAGGATGTGACTGCCCATGAGACAGTCAGGGGATCCAGAGTACAAGAATACAGGAGTTAACTTTTGCAAATGTTCAAGAGGTTTGATGGTCTCTTAGATTATTTGGACAAAGTGCAGCTGTAGGATGGATGAACAAAATGACCATGGCACTGTGGTACAGATAGCCATCCAAGCTCAGGGGGAGAGAGGAAGGTGTAAAAGGAATGTAGTGGCAGTAGGGGGTCAGCCTAGCTGGGAGAGTGACATTTTCTTGTGAAAAAAAATGAGTCCAGATAGCTACGATGTCTGTCTGGTGCTAGGGTTCAGGATCTTCACTGTGGGCTGGATCAGGATTTGGGAGGGGGTGAATCTAGCTGTCATGGTACATGTTGGTACCAATGACATAGGTAGAATTGGGAAAGAGGTTCTGCATAGCCACTATAAAGATCTCGGCATCAAATTAAGAAGCTAAATCTCAAAGGGAATAATCTCTGGATTATTACCTGGGACACCTGCAAATTGGCATTGGGTAAACAAGGTTAGAGAAATGAATGCATGGGTGAAAGGCTGGTATGGGAGAAGTGAGTTCTGGTTTGTGGCACATTGGCATCATACTGCAGCTGTATTGGTAGGACAGTCTACGCTGGAACCATAATGGGACTGGTGTTGTTATAAATTGTATAATCAAGCAAGTAGAACAGGTTTAAACTAATTAGTGGAGGCCAGGGCTCAGTTTGGGAAGTTACAATGAAGCAAAGGGTAGAGAAAATGCAACTGAGGAAGGAATTAATGTAGGAAATTATAACCTGACAATAATAGGAAGGAGAAAGTGAGGACTGCATTCCTGATCCTCGGATACTGCCTGACCTGCTGTGCTTTTCCAGCGCCACAATGATAGGAAGGAACAGATAAGGCAAATATACAAGCAAATCAGCAGATACAATTAGAGATTATGAAAATAATAAAAGGACAAAACTTAAGGCACTGTATTTGAATGCATGTAAAGTTTGAACGCATGTAATGTTTGAAACAAAACACATCAGTCTCGAGGGGATAATAGTATTGAAGGCTGAACTGTTGTCAATGTGTAGCATTCTTACATAGCTGTTCTTGGTGTCAACATGTTCTAGAGAGAAAGGAAGGGCAAGTCATTTGGCATCTGACGTGGATTTGTTGGTCTGATAGGCAAATTGGAGTGGGTCAAGAGAAGTGGGGCGGCTGGAGTTGATTAATGCCATGACCAGTCTTTCAAAGTATTTCATGACTACCAAAGTTAGGGCCATTAGGCGGTAGTCATTAAAACATGCAGAATGAGCCTTCTTAGGCACAGGATGATGTTGGACCTCTTGAAACAGGCAGGGACAGTGGCCTGCTGCAGGGAGAGGTTGAAGATGTCCGAGAAAACCTCTGTCAGTTGATCTGTGCATGCTCTGAGTGCACGGCCTGGTACTCCGTCTGGTTCCATTGCTTTCCATGGCTTCGCACAAAGAAAAACTGATCTTATCTCTGATCTGATAGGTTCATCAGGACTTGTTGGAATAGATGTTACCTCTCTGCCGAAGTTCTGCTCAAAGCGAGCATAGAAGACAAGATCTCTCTGTTGTACAACACTCCCCAGGGCCCTACCACTGACTGTGTACGTCCTGCTCACATTTATCTAAATTAATCTCCAACAGCCATTCTTCACATGTTTCCTCCCATGGTTTTGAGGCCACCAAAGCTGGAACCTGAAATGTTCAAGGATGATTGACCATTTGGAAGACAGGAGGAAAGGAAAAAGAGACAGCTCTATCAATACAGGGTGAAATCAGTACAATAGTGAGAAATGTTCATGGAGGGGGAAAAAGCCCATAATATCAGGGCTTATACTGTTAGCAGTCACTATAGGTGTGAAGTCCTGAGCCAAAACTGTGGTGCTGGAAAAGCAAAGCAGATCAGGTAGCATCCGAGGAGCAGGAGAATTGACATTTCGGGCATAAGCTCTTCATCAGGAAGGGGGTGAAGTCCTGAGTTCCTTTTGGAGTTGGTGAGAACATTTCTTCAGAAGTAGAAGGCTATGGAGGTATGAGGGAGGAAAAGGCATTAGAGGCATGAGCTTTGCAAACACATGTTCAAGAATAAGGTTTTTAGATTACTTACAGTGTGGAAACAAGCCCTTCGGCCCAACAAGTCCACATTGACCCGCCGAAGCGCAACCCACCCAGACCCTACATTCCCCTACATTTATCTCTTCACCTAACACTACGGGCAATTTAGCCTGGCCAATTGACCTAACCTGCACACTTTTGGATTGTGGGAGGAAACCGGGGCACCTGGAGGAAACCCATGCAGACACGGGGAGAATGTGCAAACTCCACACAGAGAGTGGCCTGAGGTGGGAATTGAACCCGGGTCTCTGGCGCTGTGAGGCAGCAGTGCTAACCACTGTGTCACTGTGCCACCAACTGGTTTCTGGAAGAGATATGATTAAATTCACAGAGATTTACCGAAAGGAAAGCAAAGAAAGCCTTTACAAAAGGAAAAAAAAAGTGAATTATGAAAGAGAAGTAGAAAAATATAGGAAGACAGTCAAAACTTCTACATGTATATAAAAGGAATAGCAGTAAGTGAATTCTGGCCCTTTAGCAGGTGAGTCTATGGAATTAATATTGGGAAATAGCAAAGGCTTTGAACAAATATTTTGCAATTGTCTTCAAAGCAGAAGAGATGAAAAGCATCCTAAAGTTAGTCAAAAAAAATCAAGTGGCAAAAGGGAAGAAAGAATACAAAATGATAAGAGCTACGAGAGAAAAAGTAATAGGAATAGTAATGGATTTAATATTGACAAGTCCTATCAAACTGATTATCTTAAACAAAGAATCATAATTCAAATGGCTGCAGAGAAAGTGGATGCACTGATTGTAATCTGCCAGATTCTTCAGGTATTAGCAAATATAATCAGAGGGTGCTGAGACATTGCTCATTTGCACTCTGGGAGTTGACTTTGCAGTCAGTGCTGGTGTGACAGGCATCGTGGAAGAACATGGTGTTAAAGAACGGTCAACCCAAAACATTACATTACTTTAGTGTTTCCATCCCTCCTTTCTCCTCTAACCAAAACAAAAGGCAAAGTTCAGAGGACAGGAGACACAACATCATGAGATGAAGGTTGGTAGCGAGCGTTTCAGGCCAGTAAACGAACGTGAGCCTAAACAACTTCTGGAAACTGTTGTTGGTAAATAGCAGGTAAGTTTTGAAAAATTATTATTGGAGCAGAGAACACCAGCACGTTCAAGTTAGTATTAGAAGTATTTGACATTGTAAGGATTAATTAAGTTAAAGGTGTAAGACATGGCAGGGTATACAGAATCAACATTTGGCTGAAAAGATTGTGTGAGGAAGGGGGTTAAGATTTACGGGGCATTGGGACCAGTTCTGGGGAGGTGGGACCTGTACATAGTGGATGGATTTGTACAGTTTCCAATCAGGGAGTCTTTTTTGTACAATTTCCAATCACAGATTCCCGAGCTGACGTATAAAAAGATGCTGACACTCTGGTACCTAACTCTGAATGAGGCAGTTCTAAAGTCAAGAACTGTTCAAATAAAGGGTGACTTGGTTACGAATACCAGCCTCTGTGGAGCTATTTCACTCCCCGCATATTGTTAATTAGTTATCTTCTGTTGGTTTCTGAAGGCTTCCCAATCCTCTGATATCCCAATAATCTTCACCATATTGTACGCTTTTCCTTTTGCTTTTTATGCTGTCCCTGAAGTCCCTTGTCAGCAAAGGTTGCCTCAGCTTCTGCTAAGTATGCTTCTTTCTTGGGGTGAATTTCTGCTGTGCCTCCTGAATTACCAGAGAAACTCTTGCCATTGCTGCTCCACCACCTTCCCTGCTAGGTTTGCTGACCAATCAACTTTGTCCAACTCCTCATTCATGACTTTATAGTTACCTTTACTCAATTGTAATACAATTACACCTGATTACAAATTATTCTTGTCAAATCACTGGGTGAATTCTATCATTAGGGGTTCCTTCACCTGAAGTTCCTTAATCCCATCTGCCTTATTACAAATCATCAAATCCAGAACTATCTGTTACCTATTGGCGTCTACCACAAGCTGCTACATAAAAACCATCTCATAAACATTCCACCAAGCTTTTTTCTTGAGATCTGCTACCAACCCAATTTTCCCAGTCCATCTGCATGTTGAAGATCCCAGGATTATTTCTTACATGCCTTTTCTATCTCCTGATTTATTTTCTTCCCCACATATTCTTCCTTTGCTGTTCTTAACACTATCCACAAAGATTCTATGCCTTCCGATTCTATATCATTTCTTGCTATTTGGAATTCAGCAGTCAAAGCTGGATCACTGAATATATTGAAAGCCCAGTTAGGCAGAAATTTAGGCTGTCAAGAGTCAAGGACTAAAGGCTCAGGCAAGAATGTGAAATTAAAGCCACAATCAGATCAACCATGATCTGACTGAATCATCGAGTAGGTGGAAGGGGCCAAATGGCCAAGTCCAGCTCCTATTTCTTATGTTCTCTATTTGTCTGAGATGAACTATGCTCTCCCACAATTGTCTACTGCCCACCATACACAGGACCAGAGATCCAGCCCTTATAGGCTCGAGATGAGAGTAATGCAAGAATGCATTATGTATGATGCTGTTTACGTGTAACAGTAGCAGCACATTGCAAATGCAGGTTTCTAATTGGAGATTTATATTAATGCAACATAAACAATACTATTTGTTTAATGTTAAGTGAGGACTTCTTGTTACAGGAGTACATGTGTATGTTAATAAGCATACTGTCTTTTTAATGGAAGGCTCCGGAAAACTGAGTGAAGAAGATGCTGAGTTGTAACCAACTGGTAAAGGTACACTAAAAATAAGATCTATATAGACTGGCTCTTTCTAAACTTCACATAACTCAGAATAGTGTCCCATCCCTGAATGCTGCTTCAAACCTACCAACTCTTCCAGTGAGTCTAGTGGCCTGAAATTTACCTTAGCAAAATACAAAATTTCCTTGCATAAGTATTAAAGCTTTGTGCAAATAACGTTAATGATAATGATTTTGAGGTGACCTCAGAAGAATAGAAGAAATCATACCAGACTTGTAACATGCACCCAGTTTCTCTCAAATGCTACCAGACATGCTGAGTTTCTACAGTATTCACTCTGATAGCATTCCACCAACTTTTGAAACTGTATAATATATATTTGTTTACTGATGGTGTTACAGAAAGTGTCAGAGAAGGTGACTTTTTACAAGTGTCTTTGTTGTATTGTAAAAGTGCAAATCGCATTGTGTTCTTACCTTGTCATTAGCCTGACTTATTCGCCAGAGTATTCATCTGGTCTACACTACTGATTTCACCTGATGTACAATAGTTAACATCAGCTCAAGGAATGGGAGGGCGCAGTGGTACTGAACCTTAAGATACATATGCATAATTTTATTTTCTAAAATTGATGCAGGTCTATTCAAAAATCCTCAGCTAATTATGATTATAAAATATTATTCAAATATTTACAAAAATTATTGTAATAATAATATTGTGATAAAATGACCGCATGTTCTTTTTCTTGATAGTCTTTACCTTTAACATTTTTGACTGACTTGCTTTTAAAACATTGATTACTGCCTTGCAATGCTGGCCTCTGAGCTGTTCGATGATGGAATTGAACTTAGCAGACATGCATTTCCAATATTCCAATTCAGTGAGTGGACCTGAATTTTCAGCTTCTTTTCTCACTTGATTGCTTTGTGCCAGTACCTACAGTTTAAAAAAAAGGAGACCTTAATGTTTGTAGTTTCTCTGACATTTTAGGAAAATAGAGCTGAGGAGCAGGACGAGGTCCTTTGGCACTTTGGCACTTCTACCATTCAATTTACAGTTGATCTGGTTGTGGGCTCAGTTTCACTTTACAATCTGCATCCCATAACCATTGATTTCCTTGTCTATTGTTATAAAGAGGAAAGGTCAAACCCCTGATAATTAAACCCAAACACCTAGAGAACCTTGCCTTACCTTTATAATCTGTTAAAAGGAATGGTTAGATGAAATAAAATCCCTGATAAGTAACAATTTATCGATTTGACCCTAACAGTGAACAAAGTAGCAGAATTACTAACAAACTGTTATGACATGGCAGTGAACCACTCTGTTAATTCAAAATAAACACCCAGAAGAGTTCATTTCACCTCAAAATCTGGTAAAATACATGAGTGACAGAGAACTCCCAAAATTCACTATTTAAAGAAAATAATATCAATTTATTCTTTAACTCTAAAAGTAAACATTAAACCATAACTATTTATAACTCTAAGCCTTCCTTTCTCTTAACTGCTTAGTACCTGCCTCCAACTCTACAACAATATGTTGTTCCAATAAACACATTAAAATTACATCAACTTAATTTCAAAGCTATACAGCGGCTGTCGTCTCCGGTGTTTTTTTTCAGCTGAAAATTTCCCTGAGTCATCTTCTTTCTTCTACTGCAAAGGTGTTTCATATGAAAAGGTAACTTTGATAGACAGTGTTTCAATCTTTTGGGTCTCTCTCTCTCAATGGCAGTTACTCTGTCTGACTTTCAAAATGCCTGTTTTTTTAATATCCCCAACATCAGATTGTCTCATTGTTTGATGTTGGCAAAAACAACAAATTCAATTTCGATTGGAGTTTAGTATCTGGGAGCATAATTTAAATTAGGAGAAGGGGAGGACTACAGATGCTGGAGATCAGAGACGAGAGTGTGATGCTGGAAAAGCGCAGCAGGTCAGCCAGTATCCAAGGAGGAGAATCGACGTTTTGGGCATAAGTTATTCCTGATGAAGGGCTTATGCCCAAAACATCGATTCACCTGCTCCTCGGATGTTGCCTGATCTGCTGTGCTTTTTCAGCATAGTTTAAACTGATTGGTTAAATTTGAATTGCTGTCAAAACAGCAACCAATTCAGGTATCTATTTCACAGCCAAATGTAACATATTTTCAATCATCCAGTACACTCTCAGACTGTTACCTAGTCATATGGCAGGTGCTTGTAAGCTGTCAGTGCAAAACAGCATTCATTCTCTCTTAAAAGGTACAGTACATGCGTTCAACTTCATAATAAAACTAAACAACTCTCCCCTAACTATTAATTCCTATCCAAACTAAGTTCAACTGGTATTTTGTTCCAATAACACACAAGTCCCACTTATACAAACCCAAGTAATATGAAAAAATAAATTAAGACTTAGGTTCTCAAAGTCTACACTGAATATATCTCCTGGAATGCTCTGCCTTCTCCATTGTCTCTCCAGTCATAAACGACTTTCTTCTGCTGATCCTGCTATCAGGGATATTTTCTCTGTGAATTCTTCTGTGAGGACTGTTAGTTCAAAGTGTCATGGTACATTTTACAGAGACATGGTGCATTTTTAGAGAGTTTAGAGATATCTTGTGAGAGCTAAATGTATATTTCTCACACCGATTTTCAAAAACTCTCCTTGTATACCTTGGATGACACATCAATTTTTGTAGATTAGCATTGAGTTAAATTAATTGGCTAATTCAAGCTAGTTCCCAAAACATCAAAACAAGCTTAAGGTTTCCAATCACATAGCCAATTGATACATGTTTCAATTTCAGACTTGTCTGTAATCTGCATTTACTTACACACATTTTTCTGTATAAATCTCTAAGCTTAGAAAAGCACTTTACTTCTTAAAGGAATCATGCATTAGAGTAATAGAGATGTACAGCATGGAAACACACCCTTCAGTCCAAGCCATTCATGCTGACCAGATATCCTAACCCAATCTAGTCCCATTTGCCAGCACCTGATCCATATCCCTCTAAACCCTTCCTATTCATATACCCATCCAAAAGCCTTTTAAATGCTGCAATTGTACCAGCATCCACCACTTCCTCTGGAGCTCATTCCATAAATGTACCACCCTCTGCATGAAACATTGCCCCTTAGGTCTCTTTCATATCTTTCCCCTCTCACCCAGACCTATGCCCTCTAGTTCTGGACTCCCTGACCCCAGGGAAAGACTTTGTCTATTTACCCTATCCATTACCCACATAATTTTGTAAACCTCTATAAGGTCACCCCTCAGCCTCCGATGCTCCAGAGAAAATAGTCCCAGCCTGTTCAGCCTCTCCCTATAGCTCCAAAAATCCAACCCTGGAACAATCCTTGCAAATCTTTTCTGAACCCTTTCAGGTTTCACAACATCTTTCTGATAGGAAGGAGACCAGAATTGCACGCAATATTCCAACAGTAGCCTAACCAATGTCCTGTACAGCCATAACATGACCACCCAACCCCTGTACTCAATACTCTGACCAATAAACGAAAGCATATCAAACACCTTCTTCACTATCTTATCTATGTGCGACTCCACTTTCAAGAAGCTGTGAACCTTCACTCCAGGGTTTCTTTGTTCAGCAACACTCCCTAGGACCTTACCATTAAGTGTAAACATCCTGCTAAGATTCTTCCCCCCCACCAAACATTTTTTTAAACCAAACTCTAGCATCCTGCCTTCTAATTCACGATTACTCTGCACAACTTTGTAACATTCTCAAAAGCTTAACTAACATAGCCTTGAATAAATTTAAAGATCCAGCCTCCATTACTTTCTATGGAAGAGAATTCCAGCCTCTGAAATAAAAAGAATCCTCTCTTTGTCTTAAAAGGAAGATATTTTGTTTTTAAACTGTCTTCCAGCTTTAGTCTCCCTCATGACAGATGTCCTCCGAGTATCCAGTTTGTCCAGACCAACCAACACCTTACAGGTTTCAACAAAAAAAAACTCATTTTTCTCAACTCTCATGGACGTAGGCCTAACTTAGTCAAACTTTCTTCACAGAAATAAATAGAATGCACCTTTTCAAAAGTGTTTTGAAAGCAATGATATATTTGTTTCCAAACAAGAGGCCAAAAATCTAAACATACTCCAAATGTGGTCTCACAAACGCCCTGCACATTTATAATGAAACTTCTTTTCTTGTATGTTACATTCAACTTGCAAATGGAATGTGGCATTTTTTTTCCCCAATGAGTTGCTATACCAGTATACGATCTTCATGATTCCTATACCAGAACACTCAGATCTTCCATACCACAGAATGTCCCTCCATTTAAACAGCATTTCAATTCTTCCAAACAAAATACATAATCTCACATTAATTCACATTCTATTCCAACTACCATAACATAACCTATCTGTCACTCATATTTTAACAGATTATGAGGCGAGGTGAGCTATTCTGAGTGTTTGGTTTACCACCGTGTCATAATAGTTTGGGGGCTTAGTCTGGGATTTGGATGGATTTCAACAGAGTTAGACAGATACAGTCTGAGATTCAGACAGATTTGGGGTACAAAAGGTCCCACAAATGTAAACACTTGCCGATTAGTGTCCTGGATCTTTAAATAAAATGTAGGTGAGACAATTTGCTTAATTTCAGTTACTTGGAGATGGTTAAATTAAAAGAGAGAGAAATGGCTCTTAAGATTGCTAAAGAGGGTCTAGGTTTTGAAGATCCTTCCCAAATTTGCCAAAAAAGTTTAGAAAGATAAGAGGAAGGATATATTTTTAGAATTGGGTTTAACCAGGGACAAAAGAAAAGCTGAAAATTTAATGGAGTTGGTCAAGCACTCAGGTGTATCAGAGAAACAGACAAGTGCAGTAGAATTTGTAAAACTTAAATTGCAATTGAGGCAAATGGAGTTAGAAGATAAAGAAAGGGAGAGAAGTTTCTTAGCTGAGCAAAAAGAGAGAGAGAATTTGAACTTCAGAAGTTGTGAATTAGTCAGCAAAGTCAACATGATGGAGATGAACAGAAAGGTAATGATATATACAAACATGTTTCAACATTGTCAGATTTTGATGAGAAAGATGTCAAAGCTTTCATTATTTCATTTGAAAAATTGGCTTGGCAAGATGGAATGGCCAGAGAACTTGTGGGTAACTTTCGGGCATAAGCCCTTCCTAAAGAAGGGCTTATGCATGAAACGTCGATTCTCCTGCTCCTTGGATGCTGCCTGACCTGTTGCACTTTTCCAGCAACACATTTTTCAGCTCTGATCTCCAGCATCTGCAGTCCTCACTTTCTCCAACTTGTGGGTAATGCTAGTTCAGACTGAGCTGGTAGGCAGAGCTAGTGAAGTACTTGCAGCGCTAGATTAGAGTCGTGTTGGAAAAGCACAGCAGGTCAGGCAGCATCTGAGGAGCAAGAAAATTGACGTTTCGGTCAAAAGCCCTTCATCAGGTTTCCTGATCTCCACCATCTGCAGTACTCACCTTCGCCTATTCGTAGTGCTGTCAGATGAGGGAGTCAAGAGATTATGCAGATGTCAAAAAGCCTATTTTGAGTGCTTATGAATTAGTACCAGAAATGCATAGACAGTAGTTTAGAAACATGAAGAAACCAGGTCAGACTTATGTTGAGTTCGAAAGAATTAAACATAGTAATTTTGATAGATGGGTGTGGGCCTTAAAAATAGAAAAGACCTAAGAGGCTCTAAGAGAGATTATTCTGTTGATGTAGTTTAAAACTCACTTCCAGAGATGATATGATTTCATGTGGATGAACATATAGTTCAAGAAGTAAGAAGAGCAGTAGAGATGGCAGATGAATATGTGTTGGTGCATCAGGCAAAATTTAGCTTCCAGCAAGAATTTCACTCTGTCAGAGATAAAAATTGGGAGAAGGGGAGATTCTACACTACAAAACACAGAGTAGAGCACACTGGTAATAGTTCACCACAGGTGAAAATAGAAGCCCAAGAGGGTGGAAAGGAGGTGAAAGGCCTCAGATGATTCCACTGTGGTAAGGTGGGACATGTAAAGTCACAGTGCTGGTCATTGAAGAAAGGCACTGTGGGAAAAGACGTGGTAAAAGAGGCTAAGCCAATGGGATTAGTGGAAGTAGTAAAGGAAACCCCCAACAAGACTCGAGGAGCTGCAGGAGAGTGCACAGTCTAGGCAGGGGCTGGATATTGAGTTAGGGCCCAATCCCTGTAAAGACGTAACCTCTGTAGGTAAAGATTACTCAGGAAGAACAGGGGGAGAAGGGAAAGGAGTTATAACTTTGAGAGATACGGTACCTAATCAGTCTCTAACAGTTTCAAATGAACATATATGTACTCTTTCTGACATGTTACCTGAGAGAGTAGTAACTTGTGGAATAGATGGTCAGAAATTTTGTATTTAGAATAAACTATATTCCTGGAACTGATACTCTGTCAATCACTCCCACTGTTACTTCCCTAGTCTTGATTTTGCTCTCCAACTTGTGCAAGATCACTCTGGAGAGCCAAATCAAGACTCGGGAAGTAACAGTGGGAGTGACTGACAGAGAATCAGTTCCAAGCATATAGTTTGTTCTTTGGAACGATTTTGCAGGATCCAAAGTAGGAGTGACACCCCTTGTTGTGGAGAAGCCAAATGAAGACCATGGAACTGGCATGTTAAAAGAAAAACACCCTGGATTTTTTCAGACTATATAGCAACAGGATCCCACTGTCATAATCACAGCAAGAATGAAAAACTAAAGAGAAAAACAAAGGAGTTGAGGTTCAGTTGGCTGACACCCTGTTTGATGTAATGTTGCAGGAAAAGCTTGAACTGTCAAAGGGTTAGGCAGACGTGTTTATTCCTGAAAGGCTAGTGGACTTAACTCAACATATATAACTCAACTCAAGATATATATATTGATGCATACTCAGAAAAGAAATCAGAATGTATTCCTGAGAGTTATTATCTTAAAGATAGAATCCTAAGATGAAAATGGAAACCATGGTAGGTTAGTGAGGAGGAGAAATGAGAGGAAGTGCACCAGATGTGTTGACAGTAGCATACAGGCAGGAAGTATTATAGATAGCAGATGAATTACCAGTCGGAGGTCTTCTTCAAGGGTGAGGAAGACTCAGGCACAAAAGCACTTCTAGTGGCCTGGACTGCACAAGGATGTGGTTAAGTTTTGCCATACATGTCATACATGCCAAATGGTAGGTAAACCACGGGCAATAACAAAACCAGCACCTTTGTTGCTGATTCTCATACTCAAAGAATCTCTCACTTGGATGATGACTCATTGTGCAGGTCCCCTCCCTAAAACTAAAGGTGGGAACCAGTATTTGCTAACTATTATGGATGTGTCTACCAGATTTCCAGAGGCAATTCCATCACGGAGTATTTGGGCAAAAAGAGTTAGTAGCTCTCTTTATGTGGTATGGGCTATCCAGAGAGATTCAGCCAGACCAAGGGTCTAATTTACTGCTAGGAAGTCATGGATAGGTTAGGCATACGTGTCTCCATTATGCCTACAACATCGTGGTTCCAAGTACTGATCCAAGCTCTAAGTTCATCTCCCTTATTCCTGATACTCCTTACACTAAAGTCATGGGTAATGCTAGTTCAGACTTAGCTGCTAAGCAGAGCTAGTGAGGTATTTGCAGTGCTGTCAAATGAGGGGTCGAGATATTATGCAGATGTTAAAAAGGCTAATTTGTTATGTTACACATTGGCACCAATGACAATAGTAAGAAAAGGGATGAGGATCTAAAAAGTGATTTCGGGGAGTTAGGTTGGAAGCTAAAAAGCAGGACGAGCAGAGTAGTAATCTCAGGATTACTACCAGTGCAACATGCTGGTGAGGCGAGGAACATGGAGTGGGTGCAGCTAAACAGGTGGCTACAAGGCTGGTGCAGGAGGGAGGGCTTCAGATACCAGAGGTCATTGGGGTACCTTCTGGGGAAGGTAGGACCTGTACATGAAGAATGAGTTGCACTTAACCTGGAGGAGAACCAATGTGCTAGGCGGGAGTTTTGCTAGAGCATTTTGGGAGGGTTTAAATGAGTTTGGCAGGGGGATGGGAATCAGAGCTACACATCAGAGGGTAGTTGTTGAACAGGTAGAAGTAGAGTGCAGAGATTCTGTCAGGAAGGATACACAGTTGATAGGTTGAAGGGATGGCTTAAAATGTGTGTGTTTCAATGCAAGGAATTTCAAGAATAAGAGTGGTGAACTTAAAGCATGGATCAGTACTTGGAACCTCGATGTTGTGGTCATAATGGAGATATGGATTTCACAGGAACATGAATGGTTGCTGAATGTTTCAGGGTTTAGAACTTTTAAAACAAACAGTGAGGGAGGTAAATGAAGAGAGGGAATAGCATTGTTAAAGAATGCATTACAGCTGCAGAAAAGGAGGTTGTTGAGGAGGGTTTGTCAGTATGGGTGAAGTCAGTAACGGGAAAGGAGCAGTCACTTTATTGGGTGTTTTCTGTAGAACCCCTAATAGGACCAGAAAAATGGAAGAACAGATTGAACAGCAGACCTTGCAAAGGTGCAGATGTAACAGAGTTTCTGTTATGGGTGACTTTAACTTCCCCAATATTGTAGGGAGTCTCCTTACTACAGATGGTCTGGATGGAACCGAATTTGTTGGTCTGTCAAGGAAGTAGTCCTGACTCAACATGTAGATAGGAGAAAGTGAGGACTGCAGATGCTGGAGATCAGCTGAAAATGTGTTGTTGGAAAAGCGCAGCAGGTCAGGCAGCATCCAAGGAGCAGGAGAATCGACGTTTCAGGCATGAGCCCTTCTTCAGGAATGAGGAGAGTGTGCCAAGCAGGCTCAGATAAAAGGTAGGGAGGAGGGACTTGGGGGAGGGGCATTGGAAATGCGATAGGTGGAAGGAGGTTAAGGTGAGGGTGATAGGCCGGAGAGGGGGTGGGGGCGGAGAGGTCAGGAAGAAGATTGCAGGTTAGGAAGGTGGTGCTGAGTTCGAGGGTTGGGACTGAGACAAGGCGGGGGGAGGGGAAATAAGGAAACTGGAGAAATCTGAGTTGTGCCCCTGGCAATGATCTTTGCATCCTCAATCTTCATGGGAGTAGTATCAGATGATTGGAGTGAGGTAAATGTTGTTCCTCTGTTCAAGAAAAGCAATAGGGAAAACCCTGGGAATTATAGTGGAAAGGATTCTGAGAGACAGGATTTATGACTATTTGGAAAAATATAGTTTGATTAAAGATAGCATAGCCTTATTGAGTTCTTTGAGGATGTAACGAGACAAGTTGACGAAGGTCAAGCAGTGGATGTGGTGTATATGGATTTCAGTTAGGCATTTGATCAGGTTTCCCTTGGTAGACTCATTCAGAAAGTTAGGAAGTATGGGATACAGGGAAATTTGGCTGTCTGGATACAGAATTGGCTGGCTGAAAGAAGACAGCGAGTGGTAGTGAATGGAAAGTATTCTGCTGAAGGTCACTGACCAATGGTGCTCCACAGGGATCTGTTCCTGGGCCTCTGCTCTTTGTAGTTTTTATAAATGACTTGGATGAAGAAATGGAAGGGTGGGTTTATAAGTTTGCCGATGACATAAAGGTCTACGGTGTTGTTGATAGTTAAGAAGTCATATGGTGTTTTGGATTTCATTAACAGGGGATTGAGTTTAAGAGTTGCTAGGTTTTGCTGCAGTTCTATTAAACCCTGGTTAGACCACACTTGGAATGCTGTGTCCAGTTCTGGTCACCTCATTATAGGAAGGACTTGGATGCTTTAGAGAGGACGCAGAGGAGATTTACCAGGATGCAGCCTGGAGGGCTTGTCATATGAAGAAAGGTTGAGTAAGCTAGGGCTTTTCATACTGGAGAGAAGAAGGAAGAGTGATGACTTGATAGAGATGTACAAGGTAATGTGAGGGATGGATAGAGTAGATAGCCAGAGACATTTCCCCAGGGCAGAATTGGCTGTCACAAGGACTCATTGGAGGAAGGTATAGGGCAGATGTCAGAGTTAGGTTCTTTACGCAGAGAGTGGTGGGTGTGTGGAATGCATTGCCAGCAGTGGTAATATAGTCAGAGACATTAGGGACATTTAAGCGACTGCTGGCAGTAAATTTGAGGGATGTGTAGGTTGGGACGATCTTAGATAAATACTCAGCACAACATCGTAGACCAAAGGGCCTGAAGTGTGCTATACTGTTCGATGTTCTATATAGAACTTTAAATACATACCATCTGAATCCCAACAAGTTTTGGAAAGGGGCATCAGAACCTGAAGACCACGTAAAGAGTGTACTGTCAGGAATACCCGCATATTTGGGATAAAGGTATTCCATTCACATTGATTGCCATTAGAGATTCCCCAAATGAACCTACTCAGTTTACTCCCTTTGATTTAATATTCAGGTATGAAGTGAGAGGGCCTTTGAAATTAATTAAAGAAGGTTGGACAAGTCACTTAAATCACAAAGTTACTCTTACTGCGTGGTTATTGGCAGGTACCTTTATCGAGAAAGCAAAAGACATTTATGCGTTTGTAACCCTAAATGGGCTATATCAACTCAAAATGATGCCCTCTGGAATGAAGAACGCATCAGCCAGATTCCAAAGACTCATGAACAGAGTTGGGGCCGGGTTAACAAATTGTGCAGTTTATCTGGAACGTGCAGTGATCTTCAGTGATTCAAGGAAAAATCACATGGGATAGTTGGAACAACTCTTTGAATGATTATGAGAAGCAAAACTGCTAATAAACTTAAAGAATTTGCAAAGGCAGAGGTGATGTTCTTGGGACATAATATTGATCATGGAAGGATAATCCCAAGGAACACAATAATGAAGGTCATCGAGGAACTTCCACGACCAACCTCGAAGAGGTGCTTCAATTTTTGGGACTATGCAGATTCTACCAGAAATTTGTTCCAAACATCAGTAGCATGGTGGCACAGCTAACAGAGTTACTGAAGAAAAACACAAAGTTTTGGTGGACAGAACAATGCCAGGTGGCATTTGACAATTTAAAAGCAGTATTAACCGCAGCACCGGTTTTAGTGACACCAAAGCTTTTGAAACCCTTCGAAGTTGAAATTGATGCCATTGATATTGGAGTTGGAGCCATGCTACAACTGGAAGATGATGATGGAATTGAACAGCCAATTGGCTACTTTTCAAACAAACTCAACACCCACCAGAGAAAATACTCTACTATTGAAAAAGAATTATTGAGTTTGGTATTGGCCTTACAACATTTTAATGTTTATGTGACAATTTGTCAGAGGCAGTTCTGTACACAAACCATAATCCTCTTACATTCTTGGCAAGAATTAAAGACAATGAATCTATTTCATTGGCATCTTATGTTACAGACTTTTAACGTACAAATTGTACATGATGTGGGTTGTAAAAATGTGACAGCAGACATGTTATCATGGATTTAAAGGAAAAAGTATAGATAAGATTGGACAGATTCCAATGTTATATATGTGTGCAATAATTAATATGAACATATAACTTAATTACATATATATTTCATAGTAATGGGATTAATAATTAGAAAAAGTAATTGTTTCATTGTGATGGATCTTTTTTTCTGTTATCAAGTTAAAGGTGTGTACTATACATTTAAGACAGAGTGAAAGCTGTTCTGAACTGAAAGCTTACATGCACCTGTGTATATGACTAGATGGCAGTCCAAGGTGAAAAATTGAAAATATGTAACATTTGGCTGTGAAATAGATACCTGTGTTTTGATTGCTGTTTTGACAACAATTCCAATTTAACCAATCAGCTTTAATTTTGCCTCAGTATTCTAAAACCCAATTGAGTTTGAATTTATTATTTTACCAACATCAAACCAATGAGATAATCTGACGTTTGACATAAAAATACGGACATTTTGAGAACTGCAGAGAGAGCAACTGCCATCAAGACCGATTTAAGAAATTAGAAAACACTCTCTATCAAAGGTACGTTTTCATATGAAAGATACTCTCAGTAAAAAGAAAGAAGAAAAACCAAGGAATTCAGCAACTGGAGAGTGAAGTCACAGAAGACGACAGTGGCTGTGTGGTTTTGAAACTAAGTTGATCTAATTTTAGTTAGTGTCTTCTTGGAACAGCATATTGTTATAGAGTTGGAGACAGGTAGTCAGCAGTTAAGAGAAAGGGGGGCTGAGAGTTCTGAATAATTTTGTTCACTTTGAGAGTAAAAAAAAATAATATTACTTTCTTTAAATAGTGGAATTTGGGAGTTCTCTGTCACTTGTATTTTCAAAGATTACGAGGCGAGGTGAGCTTTACTGGGTGTTTAGTTTAATTAATAGAAGGGTTCACTACCGTGTCGTAACACAGTTCACTATCGGGTTGGCCAGGTTCAATTCCAGCCTCGGGCAACTGTCTGTGTGAAATTTGCACATTCTCTCCATGTCTGCGTGGGTTTTCTCCGGGTGCTCTGGTTTCCTCCCACAGTCCAAAGATGCACAGGTTAGGTGAACTAGCCATGCTAAATTGCCCATAGTGTTCAGGATATATAGTTTAGGCGCATTAGTCAGGGGTAAATAAAGGGTACGGGGAATGGATCTGGGTGGGTTATTCTTTGGAGGATCAGTGTGGAGTTTTTGGGCTGAAGGGCCTGTTTCCACACTGAAGGGATTCTACGAAGGGATTCCATGAACAAATGGTGTAGTGAAAACTATCTTTTGACTATCATTTGATTCCTGACCTCCTTTAGTCGACATGCACTGCAAATGGATGATAAAATTATTGCAAATTAAATATAGCTGGAGTCTGCAAATGCCTGCACCAAGCAGAGATGGATCCTGCAATTACACCCAACAAAGTGACATTGAATCCACCCACTGTAGGCATTACCCCAGCTAATTTGCAGTTACATTTCATATCTAGAGAATGGCAAGTGATGGCAGGGAACAGTAGCCAACATCAACAGCAGTCTCCATCTGGTCACGAAGAGCCTTCATGTCCCCTTTCACCTCACACTATCCTAACAGCCCATTTCTACCCATTGCTCTATCTGGAGATCCACCACTTTGAACTTAGCCTCCAACTGTCTTCTCTACCCATGAGTCCCAAAACTCCACCTTAATGATGTCCATCCTGGTCCTCTTAACTTCCCACTATGGAGTACATGGTGGTGGCTGAAACAACTCCACAGAGGCTGGGGTATCCCGTCACTAAGTCACAATTTATTTACACGTACGTAGTCCTTGACTTTAGTACTGCCCCATTCAGAATCAAGTACCAGAGTGTCAATATCTCTTAAATTCAAACTTTTTATACATCAGCCAGGGCACCCTAATTCGACCTGATTAACAACCCAAATCAAGGAGCTACTATTCTACGAGATCTAGCTGCCTGACCTTGTTGCAACTATTACATCTCTTCCCCTCTGAATACAGATATAGGTTGGTGTTTTTCTTGAAGGGCCTCCTCAGACATTTTAGCCCCGAGTCAAGTTTCTCTGACTCGGCATCCGATACAGGTGATGCGTAATTCATGGGAGCATGACTGTCAGACACCTTGGCATCATGCTAGCCCACAAGCCCACCAACACACTAAAACAGCAGCTAATGAACTTGAAAGACTCTATACAGACAACAAGCAAAACTAATGTCATTTACAAAATACCATGCAAGAACTCTAACAAACACTGCATCAGACAAACAGGCAGAAAACTAGTCACTAGGATACATGAACGTCAACTAGCCGCAAAACAACATGACTCTCTCTCAGTATTATTCTTACATACAGATAAGAAAGGACACCACTTCAACTGGGACAACACATCCATCCTAAGACAAGCCAAACAGTGAAACACACGAGAATTCCTAGAAGCATGGCATTCCAACAGGAACTCAATCAACAAACACATTGAGTTGGACCCCATTTACCACCCCCGAGAAAAAGAATAGGAAATGACATCACTATAGGAAATGACGTCACCAACCCAAAGAAAACCAAACATATAAATAGAAAGCAGGAATCCTCAGCAGTGCTTCGTCCAGAGGCTCACTAAAGATGTTACCTAGTATGGTGATGAAACGTCTGAAAATGAACCTTCCAGCTCAGCGAGCAAACCTACATCCAAAAGCTCAATTTGAGCTATAAATCTTCTCAAAACTCGGTTCTATAATCAAATAAGAATTGTGACAGGTTGGTGTCTCATGAAGCTATAGGCTATTTCTTCAAGGTTGCCTTGAAAGTTTGGACTGCTCTTTCTGCCAGGCCATTGGACAATGGTTGGTACACAGCTGTCTTTATATGTCAAATCTCATTCAAATTTAACAATGGCACTTTGGTTTCCTTCATCAAAACTAGTTTCAGTTTTGAAAGGATTGGATCTTTCTGTATACAAAGTCTGATATTGTCAGTTGTGACTGGGAGCATGTCCACAAAACTTTAAAAAATTATACATTCCTCCATTGGGGTTACTACTAGTGTTGATCTAATAGGAGGTGGCTCAATGCATCTGCATTCAAATTACTCGTCCTCCGGGAAGTTGTTCTAACTTTGTCATTATAAGAACTTAGTATCACAGTCCACCACAGAATGCGACCTGAAGCTATGGGCAGCAGTGCCTTGAGCTGTTTAAGCAAACCAATGGAGTTTGAGGTCCATGATTGTCACAGATTTCCATCCATAAAGATATTGATGGAAATTCCTGATTCCAAACATGACTGCCAATCCTTTTTCTATCGGGGCATGTTTACACTCTGCATTTGCCAAAGTCCTAGATGCATAAACGATTGGCTGTTCAGTTCCAATGGGCTAACTATGAACTAAAACCACCTCAATGCCACACAGTGAGGCATCACAGGTCAATAACAGATATTTCTTGGGATTATATTGTATTTCTTTATTTCATTGAAATCTAGGGCTTGTTGTGTGTGACCACTTCAAAGGCTGGCCTTTCTTAGCAGTTGATGCAAAGGTGCAAAGATAGTTGCTGGGTTATGTATGAACTTTCCATAATTTACCAAGAAATGACCTACGCTTCTGGACAAATGAGGGAACTGGGACAACTTAGATTACTCTTATTCTATCTTCCAATGTGTGTATAACGGTCTTTTCAATTTTATAGCCCAAGTAGATTACTTTGGGGGCCTGAACGCACATTTTGACCTTTGGCAAACACCTGCCTTAAACGTTATCCAAGTGATGCTGATTAGTTTTTCCTGTTATTAGGATGTCATCTCAGTAAATGGCGACCTGAGATAAACCTTGTAAAATGTTCTCCATCATCTGCTGAAAAATTAAACAGGCTGATGACGCCCCAAATGGCAGTCTCGTATATTGGTTAAAATCCTTATGGGTATTAATTGTAGCTTACTTCTGGGAATCCTGGTCAAAATGCAATTGCAAGTAAGTGGAGCTCATGTCCAGTTTTGTGAAGGGCAGCCTCTCTTCCAGCTTTGCCTATAAATCCTCGATCTGTCAGACAGGGTACTTACCTGCAAAATGTGGTTTACTGTTTGTTTAAAATACCCACAAAGGCGAACTGACCCACTAGGCTTCAAAATTGATATGATAAGTACCATTCCTCGAATTGGACTGGTTTGATGATTTCTTCACTTTCAAGGCCTCTGATTTCCACCTCTACTTTTGCTATAAAGGCACTAGGTGAGCCTTGCAGAATCACAGAATTGTTCCTGGTCAATGGGCAGAGTGGTTTTGGTTTCTCTAATTTAATTAGAACTTCAAGC
This sequence comes from Chiloscyllium plagiosum, assembly GCF_004010195.1. Classification (NCBI taxonomy): domain Eukaryota; kingdom Metazoa; phylum Chordata; class Chondrichthyes; order Orectolobiformes; family Hemiscylliidae; genus Chiloscyllium; species Chiloscyllium plagiosum. Next base: position 132,654,952 of record NC_057712.1, read on the forward strand.
AGGTAGCTGTTTTCTAATTGAAAAATGTTCATCCAATGTAAGTGAATCTCTCACAAGCAATTTTACCCCATCAAGCTTGGGTCTGAGCCTTTTATTACAACACTGGTAAATGAACAAGCTGCTTTTCATAAGAGAGCAGAACCGAAGTTGTATTCTTAATCTGTAAAGTTTCTCCTATATAGGTTCTCAGACTAGGTGAGGTCTTGCGCAAAGTTAAGGGCTAGAATCTAGAACAAATTTTATTAAAATTTGCTTCTGTGAACATTGATATGGATGCACCAGTGTTGACCTCCATTAGGATGACCATTTAACCACATGTTTATCTTGATTGATTAGATTAGATTTCCTACAGTATGGAAACAGGCCCTATGGCCCAACAAGTCCACACCGACCCTCCGAAGAGTAATCCAACCAGTCTCATTTCCCTCTGACTAATGCATCTAACACTACGGGCAATTTAGCATGGCCAATTCACCTGACCTGCACATCTTTGGACTGTAGGAGGAAACCGGAGCACCCGGAGGAAACCCATGCAGACACGGGAGAATGTGCAAACTCCACACAGACAGTCCCGAAGCTGGAATCGAACCTGGGACCCTGGTGCTGTGAGGCAGCAGTGCTAACCACTGAGCCACCGTGCCGCTCATAGATTGGTTCTTACTTTGCAGTTTTGCTATTTAACCGTTAGTGGATTTTCCAGGGTATGGATTCTCCTAGATACCCTCTTGGATACTGGCCTATGAGTTACCATACTCAATTAATGACTCTTTTGCTGTGTCAACTTTGCATACTGGCGACAAATACAATGACTTGCCAGCCCGGATCCTGAAGAAAAATGTAACTGATTGGCCAAGACTTGGCTTTGTTTTGGAGTTTTGCTGTGGGCATACCTAGAATCCCTCGGATATGTCCTGAATGAGGCTATGCAATTTCCTGCACTCAAATGGTGTTCCCCAAGCTCAGTCGAATTGCCGAGGCTGTCTACTTTCATCAGAATAATCTGCCACTCGTGCTACGCTTGTCACATTTTCCAATGATAAAGCCAGCTCGCAGGCATTTTTGCAGTTACATAATTAGTCCCACATGCCAGATCATTCCTAAGCATATCACTATGGGTTAAACCAAAGTCACAAGTTTTTACCAGTCATCTTAACTCAGTCAAAAACCTCGATACACATTGCCCTGGTTCTCAAATTGCCAGGTAAAAGCAATCTCAGAATTAGTGGGGGTTGGGGGTCACAATATTCATGAACTATGTCTGTCAATTCTTGAAAGGTTTTAGTATCTAATGCCTCAGGGAATGTAAGATTCCTAATGACAGAAAAACCTGTAGCTCCATAGGGTGACAGGAGCATCATTTGTTGTTTTTTTATCATAATACTGTTTGCCTAGAAAAAAATAACATTTTTTCCACACACTGGACCGAATCGTCAACGATCAAGGTTGAGAGAGTCAATCTTTCCAAACAAAAGCATGATTTAAGAAATGTTTACTCCAAGTTTAGAATACTGTTGCAAGGAGGTTTCGCCAGGATCTTGCTTTGCTCTTGTTGCCATGGAAATAACTCCAAAGAAGCTTGTATTATGTCACCAAGTCACTCTTTATTTACGCGTGACAGTCTTGACTTTAGTATTATCTTGTTCAGATCAGGTAACAGAGTGTCAGTATGTCCTCCTGTCAGCAAGGGCTCCATGACTGGACCAAATTAACAGCCCTAATCAGGGAACTCATTTTCTGTGAGGTCCAGCTGGCTGATTTTGCTACAATCACTAGAGTGTTCACCATCATTAACAACCCCTCCTGTTGAGTCACAGAGTCAGGCAGCATGGAAACAGACCCTTCGGCACAACTGTACATGCTGACCAGGTTTCCTAAATGAACTTGGCCTATTTGCCTGCATTTGGCCCATATTCCTCTAAATCTTTTCTATCCATGTGCAGTTTGTTCCATGTACACACCACCCTCCATGTGAAAAAATTGCCCCTCAGGTTGCTTTTAATTCTTTCCCCTCACCTTAGATTTAGATTTTAGATTAGATTACATTACAGTGTGGAAACAGGCCCTTCGGCCAACAAGTCCACACCGCCCCGCCGAAGCGCAACCCATCCATACCCCTACATTTACCCCTTACCTAACATTACGGGCAATTTAGCATGGCCAATTCACCTGACCTGCACATCTTTGGATTGTGGGAGGAAACCGGAGCACCTGGAGGAAACCCACGCAGACACGGAGAGAACGTGCAAACTCCACACAGTCAGTCGCCTGAGGCAGGAATTGAACCCGGGTCTTCGGCGCTTTGAGACAGCAGTGCTAACCACTGTGCCACCGTGCCGCCCACTTATGCCCTTAAACCTATGCCCTCTAGCTCACCCTTGCTCCCTTATGCTGTTTATTCACATTCCCCTCCCCAACATATCTTGTGTTCCCCCCACCATTCCTGTCCTTGTTTCCATTTCCACAAATGTCTCTTTCGCCCCATAAGCCTTGTCTTCCCCCATCCTTTTGTGGCGTAATTATAGAGGTTTATAAAATCATGAGGAGCATGAATAGAGTGAATTGCCCCATGGATTTTTTTTCCCTCAGATCTAGGGAATCCAAAACTAGAGGGCATAGGTATAGACATAAGATGGACTTAAGGGGCAACTTTTTCATGCAGAAGGTGATGTGTGTGTGAGATAAGCTGCCAGAGGAAGTGGTGGAGGTTGGTACAATTACAATGTTTAAAAGGCATCTAGCTGGGTACAGGAATAGGAAGAATTTAGAGGAATATGGGTCAAATGCTGGTAAATGAGACTAGATTAATTTAAGATATGGATGTAGGTTTGCTCGCTGAACTGGAAGGGTCATTTTCAGATGTTTCGTCACCATACTAGGTAACATCACCAGTAAGCCTCCGGATGAAGCACTGGTGGTATGGTCCATTTTCTATTTAAGTGTTTAGGTTTCCTTGGATTGTGTGATGTCATTTCCTGTTGTGACATCCTTTCCTGTTCTTTTTCTTAGGGGTGGTAAATGGGATGCAAGTCAATGTGCTTGTTGATAGTGTTCCGGTTGGAATGTCATGGTTCTAGGTACCTCGGAGGCTCAATGGTGATGTTACCTAGTATGGTGATGAAATGTCTGAAAACGAACCTTCCAGCTCACCCAGCAAACCTACATCCAGAACTTCAATCTGAGCCACAAATCTTCTCAAAACGTGCTAATTTAGGACATTTTGTCAGTATAGATGAGTTGGACCTAAAGGTCTGTTTCCATGTTGTACATCTTTATGACTCTATGACTTACACCGAGATTATACCCTCTGATCCTAGACTGCCTTGGAAAGGCAGCCAACATCTTCAAAGACCCCTCCCACGCTGTCATAATCTCTTCAAACCTCTTCCATCAAACAGAAGATACAACAGCTTAAACATACATAGCAACAGGTTCAAGAACAGCTTCTTCCCTGCTGTTATTAGATGTCTGAATGGACCTTTCAAATTTCAAAGCTACTGTTGATCTCACTTTTTGTGCATGTTCTTTGTAGTCTTAATTTTGTATTCCTTGTTCTGTTCAATCACCTTTCAATCTTTGTATGTTATAGTTTGCCTGTATTGCACGCAAAATAAAACTTCTAACTGTATCTCGATACATGTGAAAACAATAATACAAATCAAATCGTAAGACGGTCCCAAAAATGAAAACAACCCCTCAGCACCTTGATTGTCAAGTTCAGTAAGAATCTTAACAATTTTAATAACTACTCTTATTCCAATGAGTACAGAATTCAACTTATTCAACCTCTCCTCATAAGAAAATCCCTTCATTCCTGGGATCAATCTGATGAACTTTCATTCGACTGCCTGAAATGTTAATATGTTTTTCATTGGGTAAGAGTATCCAAACAGTATACTTGGTAAATTTTTATCAGGCATTAATTAGTCTACCAACACTTCCCTACTTTTACAGGGAGAAAGTGAGGACATGCAGATGCTGGAGACAGTGTCGAAGAGTATGGTGCTGGAAAACTGATCAGTCATTACTGATGAAGAGCTTAGGCTCAAAACGTTGATTCTCCTGTTCTTCGGATGCTGCCTGACCAGCTGTGCTTTTCCAGCACCAATTGCTTCTTCCCTATTTTTACACTCCATCTCCTTTGAATTAAAGGAAAACATTCCATTTGCCTTCATTATTTCCTGCCAAACTTGTATGATAAACATAAGGACATCTATGTCTCTCTACACCTTTCTGTAGTTTTTCTCCATTTAAATAAATGCAGCTCTTCCATTCTTCCAGACAAAGTGCATAACCATACATTTTCCCACATTACGTTCCAACTGTCAAGACTTTGCCCACTCACTTAAGCTGTCCATTTCCCTCAGCAGACTTGTCATGCCTTCCTCACTACTTGTCTTCCCATCTATTTTAATGTCATCTGTTAACTTGGTGATCATACATTCACTTTCCTGATCTGTCACTAAGATATACTGTCATAATTCTGGCTCCAGCTCCTGTGTGCAGTTTTCAGTTACAGGTTGCCTTCCTGAAAATGTTGCCTTCATCTAAGATCTATGCCTTCTAACAGTTAGCCAAATCTCTCTCCATGCTAACATATTACCCCCTACACCACAACTTCCTATACCATCTTATGTGCAGTACTCTATCAAAAATCTTTTGGAAATCCATGGCTGAGCACCATTCTCTCTCCACTTGAATCATAATGTCCTTCAACAAGCCTAAGATTTTAAGCAGAAATTCTGCCCATCAAAAACAGCCTCCTCACACATAGGTATTGCCTTTCAGCAGTCTCCATGACTACAACTTCGTTGTGAAAATGGTGAGCACCACTTTGACACTAAGCACCTATATCTTTGACTGTCCTCCCGTAACCCATTAACTTCTCCCATTATCCTTCATTCACAATGTTTAGTCATATTTCTCCTCTGTCACCCTTGAAATTTCCCTTCCTACCATTCTCCAATTTTTGTGCATGTTATCTATTATCTCCTGAGCTTCCAATTACTGATGTTCTGAAGCGCCATCTGAAACTAATAAGTTCCATTCTCCAGGTGATCTGTTCCATATTTTTCCTGACCTTCCCCAACTCCCTGTCTATGACACCATAAAATACTCAATCGTGACCCTGGAACTCTAATCCTATCAGATCAAACCTCCTCTTCTACTGTGAATATACTCTGTCACAATACCAATACGTCAATATACTGTCTGCCACAGTTCCAATATTCAGGCAAAAACTCTCCAAAGCACCAACCAACCCTAGACAGCTAAATCTCTATGACCACACAATATTTAGCCACCAGCTGACACTGGACAGGATGGAAATGCGATGTCTACTCTGCTACCCTTCAGCAAAGAGTATTCTTCTCCTACCCTTTCTATACAAGGACATTGCCCCACTGTGCCTTGCACAGAGCTCCTTCTTTCCCAATTACCTTCCCGCCTTGTGCTACCTTCTCTCTACCATGGTCATGAGGCACACCCACTCTCTTCCCTCAGTCCATGTCACTCCAACCTGGGTATAATACCCGTTCACACTCTTCCTTTCTGACTTCTGCATTCCACTTGCAACCTGCATCACAACTCATTCATTCACATTGGTTTATAAACATTTCACTCAAAGCACATACCAGCAATTAATTACTCCAAAGTCAAGGAAGAAGTCAACCTCACCAGTTGCACTGCTCCTACATAGATTTAGGTATCTGAATTTGCATATTTCTCAATGGGATTAAACTAAATTTGGAAGATCCACTTTATTGTAGCAAGTTGGCCTTTTAACGAGATTACTTTGCGACTTGTACATTTCAGAAGGTCGACTTCAGTTTTGAAGTTGGAGAACTTAATTACAAATAGTTTAACTCAGACTCAGGCCTCTGAATTTTGGACTCCTGCACAATAATGTTTGCATCCGTCTCTCTTCTCACTCCTCTGAGTCAAGGTTATACTGTCCCCAGGGTTAGATTGAAAGTCAAAATGACAAAATTAAAACTGAAATATTACTAAAAGGACAAGGAACATTGATAGTTTATTTTTAATTATTCTTACAATGGATGCAGGCATTATTGCTAGGCAAACAATTACCCTCACGAATCCTTCTTGAACTGCCACAGTCCATGGTATTAGTACATTCTAAATGCAACAGAGTCATACAGAATGGAAACAGACCCTTCAGTCCATATCAACCAGGTTTCACAAACTAAATTAGTCCCATTTGCCTGTATTTGGCCCATATCCCTCTAAACCTTTCCCATTGATGTACCAGTCCAAATGTTTTTTAAAAGTCGTAACTGTACTTTATTTGACCACTTCCTCTGGTAGTTCATTTCATATACAAACCAGCCTCTGTGTGAAAAAGTTCCCCTCAGGTCCTTTCTAAATCTTTCCTCTCTCATGTAAAATGTTGCCCTCTAGTTTTAAACTCCACTACTCTAGGGAAAAAGAGTAGAGTTTTTATGCCCTCTGTGATTTTATAAACTTATAAGATCATGCCTCAACCTCGTACGTTCCAGGAACATACGTTCCAACCTATCCAACCTCTCCTTATAACTCAAACTATCCAGTTCTCATAACATCCTTGTAGATCATTTATGCACCTATACCCATTTAATAACATCCTTCATATAGCAGGGCAACCACAATTGTACACAGTATTCCAAAAGTGGTCTCGCCAACATCCTCTATAGCCATAACATGACGTTCCATCTCCTGTTCTCAATGCTCTGACGCAGGCAATAGTGTCAAATACCTTCTTCACCACCCTATCTGCCTGTGATACTTTGAAGGAACTATGCACCTGAATCCCTAGTTCTCTCTGACAACACTCCCCAGGGCCCTAGCATTAACTGTGTAATTCCTGCCCTTGTTTGTCCTATCAAAATGCAACATCTCGCATTTATCTAAATTAAACTCCATCTGCCACTCCTCGGCACATTGGCCCTGATGAACAAAATTCCATTGTACTCTTCGATAACCTTCTTCACTGTCCACCATACCACCAATTTTGGTCTTATCCACAAAATTACTAACCATGTTTCCTATATGCTCATCCAAATCGCTTATATAAATGACAAACAACAGTGGACCCAGCATCAAACCCTGAAAAACATTGCTGGTCACAGGTCTCCAGTCCATGAAAGAATTTTCATCCGGTAAACAGTAAAAAAAAAAGCAGTGATTTGATCAAAATTAGGATGTGTGTGGCTTGGAGGAGAATTTTCAAGTTTTGTAATTGCAACATGCAATACTCCCTTTTTAACACAGGTATTTCAATGATACATATGATGGAAAATTAAAAATTAATCATGTCAAGCTTATTATTTTAGAGAATAATGTTAACCAAATGCTCAAACATTAAACACAAACCTGTTCCAATTGATTGTGCCACGTCAAAAGTAAATTTTCAAGTTGTAAAATCATTTCTGGATTTGATGTTGCAGCTTTCACTTGCTCGAATGAACGCAGTTGAGTAAGATCAAGCGTCTCACTTTTGAGCACAACAGCTTTTTCAAGACTTGTTTTTGTAGCTTAATAAAATACAAAATAATTGAGAACAGAAATGTCATTCAATTTGCTTCCACTCTTAAGGTAATGCTTCTGATATTGAAAACATTCCCCATATCTCTCCTTTGATTATTTTGCCAACAGCCCTTATTCTATTTCTTCTGGTTAACATTTCTATAGCTTGTAAAACATTTTATTCTTATTTTCTCCACTAAAGTTGTTCGAAATTTTAAACGCAGTTTTGTAAATCTCCGTCATTGGAAAATCTCCTTTACATCTAACGTATGATTGACAAGACACTGAAGGAACAAAGAAGGTAGTGCAGGAATAAAAAAGAATTGGTCCATGTGATCTGTCTGTTATACACCAGAGGTTAAAGGAGTGATTTAACAGCATTCAATGCTTAAGATGCTGGCACATTATGATCGCAAACAAGATGCAGTGCTGACATGCAATGCTCCCCCTACTGTATCGGAGTAGTGCTGTCTCACCAGTGGCTCAGCGGAGAAAAATGCTGGATAGAGTATGCTTCCCAGACCTTCACTGATGCTGAACCAAGACTGCCCAATCAGTCCACACTGACTCTCTGAAGAGTGACCTATCCAGACCCATTTCCTTCTGACTAATGCACCTAACACTATAGGCAATTTAGAATGGCCAATTCACCTGACCTGCACATCTTTGGACTGTGGGAGGAAACCAGAGCACCCAGAGGAAACCCATGCAGACACGGGGAGAATGTATAAACTCCACACAGATAGTCACTCAAGGTTGGAATCGAACCTGGTGCTGTGAGGCAGCAGTGCTAACCACTGAGCCACCGTGCTGCCCCCAAATACACTCAGATAGAGAAGGAAGGTTTGGCAGTCACCTTTAGTGTCAAAACGTTCACCAACACCTTTATGGCTGTAGATTTGTAATAATAATAGATCACAAACCCCTGCTAGGTCTAATTAAAGAAAACAGGGCAGTGTTTTCAGCTTCAGATTGAATTAAGTGGTGGGTTTTTATGCTGAGTGTATACAATTACAAGTTGAACACTGTCTGGGAGGCAAAGTGGCAAATGTCGATGCTTTGAGCCACCTCTCATTGGCAGATGTATCACAAGTGGTGCCACCACTGGAAAAGTCCATTCTGGTTTTAAGCTTCAGGAATGCCAATGCTAGACACAAGACTCATCTAAGAGATGAGGTAGTTTACTTCAGGGGTCAAAGTTTGGAATGGGTAAAGAGCATGGACAATGTAAGGTGAGGTCCTGTGACGTAAAAAGTGCAGGTAAGTGAGGCGATCCTGAACAAGCATGTGAAAAACATGAAAGATGCAACGTTTGCAAATTGGTCAGGAGCAAAACATAGCTGGCCCCTCAGGACATCAGGCAAGGCTGTCAGAAGCTGTGAGTTCTCCCCCTTAACCTAGTGTTAAAGAAGCCTCTGAGGATGAGATGGACAAAGCAGATGTTGCAGCCTCGATGCCGTCACCTCCTGAAGAACACAATACAGTTCAGCCAAGATGCTCTCGGTACAAGAGGTGGGCTACAGCCCGTACACATTGCCTGTATCCCAGGCAGAATTGGAGGAACCGGACCCTGATACAAAAGCACCCCAGAAGTAGCTACAGGAAAAACAATGGTCATATGTCCCAAGATTTAAAAGGGAAGGGATGTCATGGTTGGAACAACGTAGAGCCAGTTGGATTGCATAGAATGAGTTTTCTGACTGGGGACATTAACCTGATCCAATCAGGGAATCCTGGCTGACAGATATAAACAGGAGTGTCAGAGGTTCTGCTCACTTTAGGAGCAATCTCTGTGCTAGCTGGGTCAGTGTCATGTACTATATGGTGACTTGGTGATGGGATAGCAGCCTTTGTGGTGTTATTTCCAGTATCAGCATCACTGTCACAAAGGCTGCGCCAGTCTCATGCAGACAAGAGTAATGTACTATGGAGAAGACACACAGATCAACTCTTAACAACCACATCAGACAAGAGTAACGTACTATGGAGAAGACACACAGATCAACTCTTAGCAACATATATGCTATAGACAACATTAATTGAAGATCCACAAATAATGGTGCTAAATAGATACCTGGCTATCCCTGAGGACGGAAAAGTAACTGCAGAATTTGAGGGAGACAATACCTTCATGGAGAGTACCATGATAATGCGTGAACTTCCGAACATTCAATAGATTCAGGAAAAGACAGTGACAGGTGATGTTCCTAGTACACCAAAACTAGGGATTAAAGGCAATGAGAAAAATAAACAGGTGCCTGAGGTGTGCCAACTATCACGCAGGAATCAGTGTCCACCAGAGAGTCTTACCTACTGGCTGCTGTATATAGGATTGCAAATATTTTGAGTGTTTTCATTACAAAAACTTATGATGTACAGGAGCAGGGATTGTGTATTGTATCAATATGGTGGCCTGTCATTTCAAGTGACTAATCAAGTGACTTAATTATGACATCATCAATCATTCTGGGTTGGAAACACTTTAGTCGATAATAAAGTTCCTGCTGTTTAACATTTTGGCCTCCTGGTTTTTCTTGGAACTTAACACTACCCATTTTAAATTCCTCCCTTCACAAACAGATCGACACTCAAAGACAGGCAAGATATGCTCATTAAAAGGTGGAAAAAGGGAAAAATAGGGAGAAAAAAAACATTGTTTCACATCACCAGTCTGAATTACAGGATTTGCTGAGTTGTTTTCTTATTCTTCCCTTAGATCCTTCTTCATTCTTTGTCAATCAGACAATTTTGTTTGTTTACTATTGCTGTCCTTCATTTGCTTGTTGAGAATTTGTCCTAACACTGTCCTTGAAGGTGTTTTAATTCTTCATTCACTGAGTGATTTGCAGAGAAAAGTGAGTGGCTTTTTTGGAGACTTTCTGATCTCACAGGGCAGAAATATAAGCATTTTTTGTGCTTTTGTGTTGCAAACTGAATATTTCTCTGTTTTTCTGACCCCACACAAGCCTTGGTTATTTGGCAGGAGCCAATCAAACTGTTGTTGTTATGCAATTGTCCCCTGGTCCAGGGCCTATTGGCTCATTGATGTTTGCTTTTGCTCTTTGTCCCAGGGTAGACAACATTACACACAACACTCAATGTGAGGGCCCTTGTGATAATGTCCCTACTTCTGAACAAGGAGGTCTGAGTTCAAGTCCCACCTGCTTATAAACAAATTAATGGAACACCCATGGGATCTTAGCAGAGGCAATAATGCAGAGACTTGAGCAAACAGCTCTGCCAACCATCCAACCCAAATTCTGGGTCCGGTACGTGGATGACACCTTTGTCATCACTAAACGAAACAAGTTAGAGGAAACCTTCAAGACCATCAATAATACCCTTACTGGCATAAAATTCACTCAAGAGGAGAAAAACAACAACAAACTGTCATTCCTAGATGTCACAGTAGAGCGAACAGCCAATGGGGAACTTCAAACCAGCGTCTACAGAAAAGCAACACATACAGACCAAATATTAAACTACAGAAGCAATCATCCCAACACCCACAAATGAAGCTGTATCAGAACATTATTTCAACGAGCTAACACACACTGCAGCACAGAGGAACTACACAGAGCAGAGGAAAATCACCTATTCCGTGTATTCTAAAAGAATAGGTCCCCAATGAACACAGTCCGCTGATTTCTCAGCAACAAACCCAAACAAGCAGACAAAACACGCCTAGAAACCCTAGCCACTCTCCCCTACATCAAAAACATCTCCAAAATGACTGCCAGACTACTCAGACCCCATGGCATCAGGTAGCCCACAAACCCACCAATGCACTAAAATAGCAGCTAATGAACTTGAAAGATCCTATACAGACAATGAGCAAAACTAACGTCATTTACAAAATACCGTGTAAGGACTGTGACAAACATTACACTGGACAAACAGGCAGAAAACTAACCACCAGGATACATGAACACCAACTGACCACAAAAAGACATGACCCTCTCTCATTAGTATCCTCACATAGGGATGAGGAAGGACACCACTTCGACTGGGACAACACATCCATCTTAGGACAAGCCAAACAAAGACACGCATGAGAATTCCTAGAGGTATGGCATTCCAACCGGAACTCTACCAACAAACACATCGACTTAGATCCCATCTACCACCACCTGAGAAAAGGAACAGGAAGTGACTTCACCACAGGAAATGACATCACCAACCCAAAGAAACACAAACATATAAATAGAAACATATTTTCAGCATTACTTCTCCTGAGGCTTACTGAAGATGTCACCTAGTAGGGTAACAATACGACTGGAAATGAACCTTTCAGTTAAGCAAGCAAACCTACATCCAAAATATAACATCCTTTCACAACATAAAGCATCTACAAGATAAGGCACCTTTATTTGACATATGCAGGCCTCAGTTGATTCAAATACTGATGCAAGCACATCGCAGATACAAAATCACGTGTAAGAGAGGTACGACAGACTTCTGGTCATTTGAAGAGTACTGGAAATGATTTAGATGCCAAGCTTTAAGACAATACAAGCCTTTAAAATCATCCATCAGTCAGCAGTTGCTGGGCATACAGTGCAAGCTATGTGATTAGATAACAGAGCTTCCAGAGGATCCATCCAGATCATGGGTTCTGTGATCCTGTGCTCTTCAGAATAAGTTGTTCGTCATTCAGAATCTGGCAACTGACATAGAGAACCAAATTCAGCAGCCCACTTGTGGTATAGTGGGAATCACATCCAGGTCCTGGGGTCCAGTCAGGAAAGCCAAATGGACCTGATAGTAGCAGATGAATAGATGCAGTCACCTTTAGGGACACCTTTCTGAGGCAGTCTTTCCTCCACCACTCTGTTATTGATAGAAATGTTTCTTCAAGCTGTAATGAGAGCTGAGCCTCATCCCATTGTGCAGCGATTCCCATCACCTCACTGCCTTCAGTGACCAGAGGACAACGACTGAAGACATATCACACAGAGGAGCATAAGAAGCAAGCTACTGTGTCTACAACTGTCACAAACCTCACATTATCTGGGGATCTCTCCAGCACAGCCTCCCACCTCAGAGTCCCCAACTTCCTACAGTGGCTTCTACCTTCTTCTTAAAATCCATGAACAGGACTGGCTGCACAGACTCATTGTTTCTGCTTGTTCCTATTCTATGAAAGTTATTTCTTGATTTTTTTTCCTCATGTCTAGTTCTTTCCCACCTATATCTGCAATTCTTCTGATGCTTTCCATCTGTTGCAAAATTTCCAGTTTGCAGGCATCAGTCATCTTCTCTTCACCACGGAGGTGCTATCCCTCTGCATGTCCACCACCCATCAGGTTGGTCAGAGGGCTCCCCATTTCCTATGGAGAGGCCTGAAATGTACCCATTCACCACCACCCTTCACTGCCTAGCCTAGTTCCTCCACACCTCCACAACTTCTCCTTTAATTCATCTCAATTTCCTCAGATCAAAGGTATAGCCATGGATACCTGCATGGGCCCCAGTTATGCCTCTAGGATGTTTTGTGGGACATTGCCATTCCAATCCCACTCCAGGTCCCTGCCTATAACTCTTTCTCTGGTACATCAATTACATAATTGGTGTTGCTTCCTTCTTTCATTGCAATTGGAAAAAATTATCAATATTGCTTCTAGTTTCCACCCTGCTCTCACCTTCAGCTGGTCCATCTCTGACTCTTCTCTTCCTTGCCTTGACATCTCTCCTTCCATTTGTGGATAAGCTGATCACCAATATTCATTACAAACACACGGACTCCCACGGTAATCTGGACTATACATTCTCATAACCTGCTTTTCTTTAAGGACTGCACTCCATTCTCCCAGCTTCTCAATCTCCCTTGCGTCTGTTCTGATGATGCCACTTTCCACTGGGGGGAGGGAGGTAGATTCAGAAATGCCCACATTTATCCCCAACCAAGCATTCCCCACCAGTGTGGGTGACAGAGCCCTTACCCTTGTCCTATCCATTTCACACTCATTTTCCGTCACTCTTCTCTTCTCTTCCCTCTCACAACAGTGCTAGGGTCCACCTCACTAGAATCCTTACCCAAAGGATCGTAAAATGCCATTTCCACCACCTCCAGTGGGATCCTTTCACCAGAAACATATTTTTTTTTTGCCCTCCCTTGTCGGCATTCCATTAGAACTGTTCCTTTCAAGACACCCGAGTCCACTCCTCCACCCTCAACACTTCCAACACTTCCATGGCATCTTTCCATGCAATCGCTAAAGGTGCAACTCTTGCCCATTTATCTCCTCCTTGCTTCCCCACTGTAAGGATTCTATATTCCAACTCAGAATGGTGAGTGGTTGGAGGTAACTTGCAGATGGTTCCCATGCCTTTGTTCTTCTTGACAGAATTGGCCATAGGTTTGGAGCATGATGTCTAAAGATTTTTGGTGAACTTGGTGAAGTAGATAGTACATGCTACAGCTACTGAGCATTTGTGGTGGAGGGAGTGGATGCTTGGGGATGTGATGCCAATGAGGCAGACTGTTTTTACCTGGATAGTGTCAAGCTTCTTGCATGTTGTTGGAGCTGCACTCATCCAGGCAAGTGGGCTGCATTCCATCACACTCCTGACATGCCTTGAAGATGGTAAACAGGCTTAGGGGAGTTAGGAGGTGAGTTACTCGCTGTAGTACTCTGAGTCTCTAACTTGTTCTTGTGGTTACTGTGTTAATGTGCTGAGCCTAGTTGGGTTTCTGGCCAATGGCAACACCAAGGATGTTGGTAGTGGGGGATTCAGTGATGGTAATACCAATGAATGTCAAGGGGAGGTAGTTTACAGTGGCTTTTATTGGAGATGCTCATTGCCTGGCATCTATGTGGCACAAATGTTACCTGTCACTTGTCAGCCTAAGTCTGGATATTATCCAGATCTTGTTGTATTTGAACCTAGACTATTTCAGTATCAGAGGAACCATAAATGGTGCTGAATATTGTGCAATCATTGGCGAATATCCCCACTTCATATCTTATGATGAAGAGAAAGTCATTGATGAAACAGCAGAAGATAGTTGGGATGAGGTGACTATGCTGGGGAACTCCTGCAGAGATGAGCTGACTGTTCAATAATCACAGCCATCTTCCCATGTGACAGGTATGATTCCAATCAGCAAAGTTCATAAATAAAATTCCAAATAAGTTGAAACATTTCTGGATTTTGTGGTGGGAAATAAAATGGGCCAACTGGACAAACTGCCTATGGAGAACGACGAGTAAAAGTGATCATTCTATCAAGAAGTCTTGATCTGTAATACAGCATAGTAAGGAAAAATCTGAAGTAAACATCTAAACTAGAAGAAGTTTAATTTTAATGAGATGTAAAGGGACATTATTTGGGTAACATGTAACCAGCAACTGCCATGAAAAAAAAACTGTACGAGAACAATGGATGGCCCTCAAGGTAACGGCACTTCAGATATAGACTGGAAGCATTCCAACAAAGAGGAAAAAGTATGGAAAGCAAAGTCAAGACTCCATGGTTGATGAGGGACATCAAAAGCATGATGCAGCAAACATTTTAGGAAATTATTTAAAGCAAGTTAGGATTATCAGGATTGATGAGGAGAACAAAGAGGAAAATGAGATTGGCATTGGCAGAAAGTATGAGAATAGCGAATCAGTTAACTTGGTAGAAATTCAAAAATCTGTGGCAATAGAGTCATAGAGATGTACAGCATAATATTGCAAAGCTCAGATATGATCTGCTGGTTCTAGAATGGCTTAGCTCTATCACTTACTGCTTATGTTGCCTGGCATGTATGTAGTTGAAACTTTATTGCTGGAACAGCACAGCAGGTCAGGCAGCATCCAGGGAACAGGAGATTCGACGTTTCGGGCACAGGCCCTTCTTCAGGAATTCCTGAAGAAGGGCCTGTGCCCGAAACGTCGAATCTCCTGTTCCCTGGATGCTGCCTGACCTGCTGTGCTGTTCCAGCAATAAAGTTTCAACTTTGATCTCCAGCATCTGCAGACCTCACTTTCTCCTGGCATGTAAGTAGTCCTGTTTTGTAACTTCACCTGATTAATAAAGCATATTTAGATATGCCTCTTGCTGCTCATGGCATACCCCTCTGCATTCTTCATGAGACCAGGGTGGATCCCTCAACTTGATGGTAATGTTAGAATGGGGGCTATGATTGGTCATGAGGTTGCAGATCGGAGATTGGAATATAATCTGCTGTTGCTGATGACCCACAGCATGGATATCCATTCTTGAGGTGCTAGACCTGTTCAAAATCTATCCCATTTACCATAATTATATGCAATACAACCAGACATGAGGCACTCTCAATGTAATGACTGGATTTTATCTTTATAAGCATGGTGTGGTGGTCATTGTTAACAAAATTGTCCTGGACAGATGCATTTGCAGCAAGCAGGCTGTTGAGGATGAGATCAAGTATGATTTTCACTCTTGTTGCTTCCTTTACCACCTGCTTCAGCTTAGTCTAGAAGTATGTCCTGACCTTTCTAGCAGTTAATATAACTTAGTGGCTTGCTAGGCCAATTCAGAAGGCAGTGATGAGTCAACCACATTGTTGGTGAGACCAGTTAACAGTAGCAACATTTCCTACTTTCTGTGAAATGGATGGATTTTTACGGCAATTGATTCTTGTTCATCATTAGACTTTTAATTCTAGATAATGTATTGAATTCAAATGCCATTTGAAACTTGGTCCTTGGAACATTATCTAAGCCTCTGGATTACAAGTGCAGCAATAATATCACAGTGCCATCATGTCCTCCTACTTCGTAAATCATAATCAGGCAATAGGGAAGCAGAGGGAGATAGTGGCATGTGGTGATGTGACTGAACAAATAATCCAGGAAACCAGCTTAATGTTCTAAGAACATGGGATTGAATTCCATCACTGCTGATGAAATTCACTATAAAATCTGGAATAAAAAAAAGCTGCCCAAATGTGTTCATGTCACAACTGCTGATTGCCATAAAGATCCATCTGGTTCACTAATGTCCTTTAGGGAAGAAAAGCTGACTTTTAATTGCCTGGACAATTAGGGCTCAGTGATTATGACTGTGCCTGGGACCTGTGTTCAATTCTAGCTCTGGGCGACAGAGTGGAGTTTGCACAGTCTCCCCGTGTCTGTGTGGGCTTCCTCTGGGTGCTCCGGTTTCCTCCCACAGTCGAAAGATGTGCAGGTTAGGTGATTGAGCTGTTAAACTTGCCCATAGTGTTCAGGGATATGTGGCTTAGGTGCATTAGTTAGGGTAAATGTAGAGTAGTAGAAGAATGGGTCTGGGTGGGTTACTCTTCAGAGGGTCAGTATGGATTTGTAGGGCCAAATGGCCTGTTTCTACACTGTAAAGATTCTATGATTCTAAGGAATGAACAATAAGCACTTGCCTAGCCAGCAATGCTCATATCTCGTGAATGGATAATTGTAACAGGGCATGAATTGGATATGTATGAAAAAATGTTTCCCTGGATGGAGGGATCAATGGCAGGGGGCATAGGTGTAAGGTAAAAGGCAGAAGGTTTAGCAGAGAAGTGAGGAAAGTCTTTTTCACCCAGAGGTTGGTGGGAATCCGGAACTCACCATCTGTAAGGGTGGTCGAGGGAGAAATCCTCAGAACATTTAGGAAGTACTTAGATGTGCGTTTGCGATGCCAAGGTACATAAGGTTATAGGCTAAGTGCTGGAAAATGGGATTTAAATAGTTAGGTGATTAGTTTCAACCCGGGTGGATGCGAAAGACTGTAATGCCTTTTTCTATGTTGTAGATCTCTATGACTATATATTTTATTAAATAATGGGGTCCTATAAGGCCCAAAGAATGTGTTAAATGTTTTGGGATAAAAGGCTAGAGTATAACACGTAATATGTACTGTTAAATGCATTTATCTAGGAATAGCATGATGACAAAATAATGGATAATGTGGAAGCAATGGATGGAGTGAAAATTGACAAGGCAGATCAAACAATAAATAAATCTTGAATTTAATATTAGTCTCAGCCACAGTGACCCCTGAAATAATCACTGATTGTCAAAAAATCTACTTTGTTCAGCGATACCTTCTCACTAAGGAAATCTACTGTTCTTTACCCAGTCTGGCTTACTACAAGCAATGCCAGACTCACTTCTCTCCGAAGGACAATGAGTGCTGCAGAAGTTGGGTAAATTGTCTTGCATGCAATGCCCATTTAAGAGTTAAAACAAACAGACAAATGAATGATGGAATTTAATGCTGAGATTTAATGACACAGTTGTAAAGAGCATTTCACTGACGGAGACATCTGAGCTACATGTGCGTAGATCTTTGAAGATGACAGGAGAGACAGATACATGGAAACTTGGGCTTCACAAATAGAGGTACCAACAGGAAAGGTATACTGAATCTTTATAAAATCTCTTTAGGCCATATATTGCTGTAGGTATGGATTTTACAAATTTATGGATCAACAAAAGAGCATAGCTGTCATTTATTAAATGCCTCCACGGATCGGAAATTCTACAAATTTAGGTCAGGGAAGCTAGCATTGTTCTCTTAAACAAAGGAGATTCATGGAAAATTTGGTAGAGGTACAAAATGTGATGACAGTTTGTTAATGTAGACAGTGAAACATTTTGCTATGAGCTGGTGGTTCAAAAATACGGGAACACAGATTTTGAGGAAATGTGTTGCATAAGTTGACAGTTCTGAAAGGGTTAATGTTGTAAACTACATTAAGATCGACCCAATTTGGTGATAACATAAGAACTTTGGTGGAGAAAGACAGAAAGTCTCTAAGATTGAATACTTTTTTCATGTATCTCCCAATAGCCTGAGTTACAACGTCCAACTTAGTAATATAACCTGTATCTGATTTCTGTCAAACAATATATTATGACTTGTTTAAGATGAAAGGCTCTTTTGGTGGCAGCAAACAAACCCAAACATAAGCATTTTTAAATTTACTCATAACTATCTCCTCAGACACAACTAGGACAGGATATGCAAGTATATATTGCCTGTCCTAGTTGTGCTTTAGAAGGCAGTTGTGAACTGCTTTCTTGAACCATTATAATCCATTTTGCTACAGTTACACCCATACTAACATTAGGGAAGAAGTTCCAGGATTTTGGCCCAGTGAGACTGAAGGAACAGCAACACATTTCCTAGTCACAAATACAGAAATTGCTCAGCATGTCTTGCAGCATGTGTGGAAAGAAATTGGAATCAAACATTTTGGATTCAGTGACTCTTCCTCAGAACTCTTCCTAGTCAGTTTGTCCATGGTTCAAAGGGAAATTTGTGGGTGGTAGCGTTTGGTATTTGAACTCATAAAGTAAAGTTCAATAAGAAAGAAAGTACACTTTTAATTCAGTCCAGGTGAGAGAAAATAAACCAGAATATTACAGAACAAGAACAGGCCCTTTGATCCATCATTCCTGTATTGACCATGATGCCATTCTAAAGTAATCCCATCTGCTTGCATATGGTCTGTATCCCTCTTTCCTTGCATTATCATGTACTAATACAAATGCCTCTTAAATGTTACTATCATACCTGCTTCTACCACCTCCCATGGCAGTGCATTCTGGGCACCTACCACTCTCTGTATGTAATACAATTGCCTTGTCTATCTTCTTTAAACTTTCTCCTCTCACATTAAACCTATGACCCCTAATATTAAATATTTCTACCCTGGGGAAAGCTATTCACCCTAATCATACCTCTCATGATTTTATGTACTTCTATCAGGTCATCCCTCAGCCTCCGATTATCTAACAAAAACAATCCAAGTTTGTCCAACCCTTCCTTACATCTAACACTCTCCAGTCCTGGCAAATCTCTTTTGTACCTTGTCTTGTGTTGACTACAACTGGACACAAAATTCCAAATGTGGACTAACTGAAGTTTTATACAGCTACAACCATGATTTGAGAACTTTTATACTCTATGCTCTGATTGATGAAGGCAAGCATGCCGGACATCTTCTTTACCACCTGATCCATGTCATCAACACTTCAATCCAACTCATCTCTGCTGAGCAGATATCCAAAACCAATCTACTCCCATTTGCCAGCACTTGACCCATATCCCTCTAAATCCTTCCTATTTATATACCAATCCAGATGCCTATTAAATGCTGTAATTGTACCAGCCTCCACCACTTCCTCTGGCAGCTCGTTCCAAACATGCACCACCCTTTGCATGAAAAAGTTACCCCTTAGGTCCCTTTAAAATCTTTCCCATCTCACCTTAAACCTATGCCTTCTAGTTCATTATCTTCTGTTAATATCACTTATGTTATTTAACTATCTCCTTTATAGATCATTCTACTGCTAAATTAGATGGGCATTACTTCGTATACAGGAAAAGAAAGTTGCAAGGGGACATTCAGATTAAGTGAATGAAAATTGTGTTTACACTTTTGTATTGTCTGCAAACTTACTAATCAGACCACCTGCATTTTCATCCAATTCTTTTATATATATAACAGACAAAGGTCCAGACATTGATCCTTTTCAGAGGTCCAGCCAGAAAAAACACACTCCATCTTCTGTGACCAAGCGAGTTTTATATCAAATTTAGCAAAACACCATGGATCCTATGTGAATTAATCTTTTGGATTATCCTATTATGAGGGACCTTGTCAAATACTTCAGTAAGACAACATTTACTCCCCTATGAAGGAGTGGTGCTTTGAAAGCTAGTATTTCCAAGTAAACCTGTTAGACTATAACCTGGGGTTGAGTGATTTTTCATTATGTCCACCCCAATCCAACACGGGCACTTCCAAGTTATGCCCTACCCTCAAACATCTTTAGGGACTTTAGGGACCTACCTTAATGTTTTTCAAGAGACCCAACATGTTCTATTTCTTCATATCAACATGGCCAAGAATATCAACAATAACCTCTCCCTAATCTTATCATAGCCCTTTGAATAACAATGCGAATTACACATTAAGGACCTCGACCAATTTCTCTGCTGCCATACAAAAATCCCCTCCTTTGTCTGTGAGTGTACCTACCCTTTCCCTAGCTACCCTCTTGCTCTGAATAGACTTGTAAATTACCTTGGGATTCTCCTTAACACTACTTGCCGTGGACATTTCATGGCCTTATTTAGACTTTGTAATTCCTTGTTTAAGTTCTTTCCTGTTTCCTTTCTATTTCTCACAGGTCTTCTGTAAGTTTCCTAAATCTTACACGTTTCCTTTTCCTTTTGAACTAAATTTCCAATGTTCCTTGTCATCCAGAGTTCCCAAATCTTGCCTTCCATATCTTTCATTTTCACAGCAACACCCTGGTGCTGAATTCTGATTAATTGGCCTTTAAAAGATACCTACATGTCATATGTGAATTTACCTTCATGCAGCCGCCTCACTGATGTAATTTGCAATCCCCCACTGTAGCACGTTCACCCGAGGATCAGTCTTATTCTTATCCATGACTACCTTAAGAGTTACAGAATTATGATCCTGAAATTTTGATCACCTGGACAGGCTCATTCCCCAGTACAAGGTCTAATGAGACCTCTTCCCCATTTGAATGATTTAAATATTGTTTCAACAAACCTTCTTGGATGCACCTAACAAATTCTGTCCCATCTAAGTGACATCACAAAGAAAGTCACAGTCAATATTGGGAAAGTTAAAATCATCCAATACAATAAAGCTGTTGTTTTTACTGCTTTTCATAACCTGCTTACATATTTGTTCTGCTGGCTACTGGGAGGGTTTGGGATAATCCATCATAGTGATTGCACCTTCCTTATTTCTGAGTTCCGCGCACACAGCCTTGCTGGGTGAGCCTTCCTCTCTTAGTGAGCTGTGACATTCTCCTCAATCAGTAATGCAATTCTCCTACCCCTTTCACATCCCTCTCTAACAAGCCTGAAAAATCTAAACCGTGGAACATTGAGCTGCCTTCTCTCAACCAAATTTCAATAATGGCTACAATATCATAGTTTCATGTACTAGTTCAAGCTATAAGTTCATCTGCCTTCCCTATTATATTCCTTGCAGTAAAATAGTACACTTCAGACTGCCAGCGCTGCCATTTCATTAACCTGACCCTGACTTCATTTTAGACTTTCTTGACTTAACCTCGACCTTGTCCTCAATCATTCCACATGCTGACCTACTGCTCTGGTTCCCACCCTCTTGCCGCATATTCGTTTATTGACTATATTTAAGACAGACATAGACAGGTTCATGAATGTCAAGGGGATTAAAGATCACAGAGAGAAAGCAGTAGAATGGGGTTGAGAAACTTATCAGCCATGATTGAATGATCGCGCAAACTCGAGGGGCCAAGTGGCCTATTTTCTGCTCCTATGCCTTATGAGCTTTAATGTCTTGAGTGGCACGAGCAAACCTCCATGCAAGGTTATTCCTGTCCCTCCGGTTGAAGTGGAACCCATTCTTCTG
This sequence comes from Chiloscyllium plagiosum, assembly GCF_004010195.1. Taxonomy (NCBI): domain Eukaryota; kingdom Metazoa; phylum Chordata; class Chondrichthyes; order Orectolobiformes; family Hemiscylliidae; genus Chiloscyllium; species Chiloscyllium plagiosum. The sequence continues at coordinate 132,676,850 of NC_057712.1, forward strand.
GTACAGCTTCCTTCTGCCCTGGAATCTCTCCTACACCAGTTCTATCTGAAAAATGTGTTGCTGGAAAAGCGCAGCAGGTCAGGCAGCATCCAAGGAGCAGGAGAATCGACATTTCGGGCATAAGCCCTTCTTCAGGAATGAGGAAGGTGTGCCAAGCAGGCTAAGATAAAAGGTAGGGAGGAGGGACTTGGGGGAGGGGCATTGGGAATGCGATAGGTGGAAGGAGGTTAAGGTGGCCAGGTTCGAGACTGCACTGACTCACCCTCTGCACAAACAAACCTTAATAAACATCACAATTTTGGTGTGTAATGGAATATTCCCAATTTCCTGGGTGTGTGTTCCCACTCCAGAAACTAGACACAACAGACCTCAATAAATCAATCCCCTTGACCAGAATCCCATCCATTATCTTCAGTATTTATTATTTTCTCCTCTTCTCCTCTGTTGGTCTGCTGCATGTCAGTCTGTTCTTGCTACAGGATGGACTGCAGTGAGGTACTGCAGCTTCGTCAGTTGCTCATTCTCATTCCTTTACGTTTACACTCAAAGGACAAATGCAGCAGGTAGATGGGAACACCATCACCTCCAAGTTCCCCTCTGAGACATTACTCTCCATTGT
>NC_057712.1:132677804-132733531 GCF_004010195.1 Chiloscyllium plagiosum
CGCTACATTGATGACTGTATTGGCGCTACCTCGTGCTCCCACGAGGAGGTTGAACAGTTCATCCACTTCACTAACACCTTCCACCCCGACCTCAAATTCACCTGGACCGTCTCAGACTCCTCCCTCCCCTTCCTACACCTCTCCATCTCTACCTCGGGTGACCGACTCAACATGGACATTTATTATAAACCGACCAAATCCCACAACTACCTAGATTGCACCTCCTCCCACCCTGCCCCCTGTAAAAACGCCATCCCATATTCCCAATTCCTTCGTCTCTGCCGCATCTGCTCCCAGGAACACCAGTTCCAATACCGAACAACCCAGAAGGCCTTCTTCTTCAAAGACCGCAATTTCCCCTCAGACGTGGTTGACGATTCTCTCCACCGCATCTCCTCTACTTCCCGCTCCTCCGCCCTTGAACCCCGCCCCTCCAATCGCCACCAGGACAGAACACCACTGGTCCTCACCTACACCCCACCAACCTCCAGATTCTTAGTATCATCCTTCGTCATTTCTGCCACCTCCAAACAGACCCCACCATCTAGGATATATTTCCCTCCCCTCCCCTATCAGCGTTACGGAAAGACCACTCCCTCCGCGACTCCCTCGTCAGGTCCACAACCCCCACCAACCCAACCTCCACTCCCAGAACCTTCCCCTGCAACCGCAAGAAATGCAAAACTTGCACCCACACCTCTCCCCTCACTTCCCTGCAAGGCCCCAAGGGATCCTTCCATATCCATCACAAATTCACCTGCACCTCCACACACATCATTTACTGCATCCGTTGCACCCGATGTGGCCTCCTCTAAATTGGGGAGACAGGCCGCCTACTTGTGGAACGTTTCAGAGAACACCTCTGGGACATCCGCACCAACCAACCCAACAGCCCCGTGACGAACACTTTAACTCCCCCTCCCACTCCACCAAGGACATGCAGGCCCTTTGCCTCCTCTATCGCCAGACCATGGCAACACGACGCCTGGAGGAAGAGTGCCTCATCTTCCGCCTAGGAACCCTCCAACCACAAGGGATGAATGCAGATTTCTCCAGCTTCCTGATTTCCCTCCCCCCCACCTTATCTTCCGACACCAGTTCTATCGCCATGCAATAACTTAATTAGCTTTCTATTTGTGATCTCGTTAGCATGTGGCAAGGGAGTGATCCTGAGATTACAATCCTAGAGGTCCTGCTTTTCAAATTTTGACTTAGCTCTCTAAATTCCCTTTGCAGGACCTCATCTCACTTCCGAAGTATGTTATTAGTACCAATATGACCTCCGCTGCTCACCCTCCCCTTTCAGAATGTACACTACCACCTCAGAAGCATCCCTGACTCTGGCACCAGGAAGGAAAAGTGAGGACTGCAGGTGCTGGGAATCAGAGCTGAAAAATGTGTTGCTGGAAAAGCGCAGCAGGTCAGGCAGCATCCAAGGAGCAGGAGAATCGACGTTTCGGGCATAAGCCCTTCTTCAGGCACCAGGAAGGCAACACATTATCCTGGAGTCTTGTGCATGGTCACAGAAACACCTATGTATATCCCTGACTAGAGGGTCTCCTATCACTACCACTCATCCACACCTCAAACCTCTCTGCTGTAGAACAAAGTAAATCACGTGCGACTGATCTGGCTGCTGTTGTTGCTTTGGATGGACTTTAAACTAGCTTGGCAGGGGGATGGGAACTTAAGGGGAGGCGCTGAGTTAGCCAGAGTGGGTGAGGGGTTAAGGAAAAAGAGAATTAAGATAATAAATAAAAAGCAAGAAGCAAATGAGCAGTGCAGCACTAAGATGAGTGGAAACCAGGTGGTGACAGAGAAAGTGAGAATGTTTAAAAACAAAGGATCGTCTGGTGGGAGTGTTAGGATTCAAAAAGACAATATAAAAGCTACCATAAGGGCACTTTACTGGCATTCGAAACAAGGTAACTGAGTGGACGGCTCAAATCATCATGAATAGATATAATATAGTGGTCATTACAGAGATATGATTGCAAGGTGGTCACAACTGTGAGTTAAATATCCAGGTGTATCATACTATTCAGAAGGATAAACTGGAAGGAAAGGGAGATGGTGTAGCTCTGATACTTAAGGACGACATCAGGGCGGTAGTAGAGATGATATAGGTTCTATGGAGAAAAAGTTTGAATTAAGATGGATGGAAATTAGAAATAGTAAGACTGATTGGCGCAGTCTGTAGGCCACCAAATGATAATACCATGGTGGGGCGAGCAATAAATACAGAAATAACTGATGCATGTAAAAATGGTCCGACAGATGCCATGGGGGATTTTAATCTACACATTAATTGGTCAAACTAAGCTGGTCAAGGCAGCCTTGAGGAGGAGTTCATAGAATGCATCCACAATAACTTCCTCGAACAGTATGTAATAGAACCTATGAGGGAGCAAGCCATTCTCGTTCTGGTTCTGTGTAATAAGATGGGAATAATTATTGACCTCATAGTTCGGGATCCTCTTGGAAGGGACAATCACAGTATGGTTGAATTTAAAACATAGATGGAGGGTGAGAAGTAAGTTTCAATCCCAGTGTCTTGCACTGAAACAAAGAAGACTAAAATGGGATGAGGGAGGAGCGGACTAATATAAAATGAAAAAGAGTGGCTGAGATAAACACCTCCCCCTTTAAAAACAAATCAATATCAAAAGATGGCTTCATTTGTAAAACTCTTCAAAAACAAACTGGTCAGTATCCTAAAACACAGTTATAAACTATACTAATTATACACATGCAACCATGCACAACCATGTGCGAATTCAGTCCATGGCACACCCGCCACCGAATCTCATTTGAGGCTCGATAATGTGTCGCCAATCACGTTTTCGCAACCTGCCACATGCACAATTGTCAAACGGAATGGCTGCACAAACAAGCTCCATCTAAACAGTCTGGCATTTTTGTCCTTAAATTTTTCCACAAATGTCAATTAGTTATGATCAGTTTATACAACTGTCTCAGATGCATTGCTGGTAACATAAACACTGAAATGTTGTAATGTCAACACCAAGCTTAAAGTCTCTTTCTCCACTGTTGAATATTTCTTTTGATGAACGTTCAACTTCCTGGAAAAGTACCAATGGATCTTTCTATCCACTCATCATCCTCCTGCATGTGCACTGCATCCACATCACTGGCATCGATAGCTATCTTGAAAGGCTTCGTGTAATCCGGTGTGGCTAGTACTGGGGCTGTGGTTAACACATATTTTAAGCTGTCAAATGCCTTTTGGCAGTCGGCTGTCCACTGAAACTTCTTGCCCTTTTTGAATAATTTGGTGAGTGGAACAGCCATACTGCTAAAGTTTGGCAAAAACATTCCAGAAAATCCACTCAATTCCAGGAACCGCTTTGCTACTTCTTTCGTGGACGGTGTGTGAAATTCCCCAATTACTTTCGTTTTCGCATCCCATGGGGTAATTTGTCCATATGCTATAACATGGCCTAGGATGTGACTTGGGCTTTGGCAAATTCACTTTTAGCTAGGTTTACCATCCAGCCTGTCTTCCGAAGTCGATTGAACAAATCTGATAAATGCTGTACATGTTCCTTCCACGAGTGAATTAAAAATCAACAGGTCATCAATTAAACAACACAATTGGGTAACCCAGCAATTACCTTATTAATCAGTCTCTAAAATGTGGCTGGAACGGTTTTCATACTAAATGGCATGACTTTGAACTGATATAGTCCATTTGGCGTTATGAAAGTAAAATCGCTTTTGCTCTTTCTGACAGAGGTACTTGCCAGTAGCCTCTGAGCAAGTCCAACTTAGAAAAGTAAGTTGCTTGTCCCACTTTATCGACACAGTGTTCCAACCATGGAAATGGATATGCATCAGTCCTTGTAACAGCGTTGACTTTGTGATTCTCCATACATAACCGTAAGGTACCAACTGACTTTGGCATCATGACTATGGGTGAGCTCCAGTCACTGTAACTCACTTTGAACACAGAACATAGAAAAGTACAGCACAGAACAGGCCCTTTGGTCCATGATGCTGTGCCGAGATTCAATCCTGACATAAAATATAGTAACTTAACCAACACACCCCTCAACTCACTGCTATCCATGTGTATGTCCAGCAGTCACTTAATTGTCCCCAGTGACTCTGCTTCCACCACCATCGCTGGTAACACATTCCATGCATTCACAACTCTCTGTGTAAAAAACCTACCTCTGGCATCTCCTTTATACCTTCCTCCTAAAATCTTCAAACTATGACTTCTCGTACCAGTCAATCCTGCCCTGGGGAAAAGTCTCTGGCTAGTGACTCTATCTATTCCTCTCATTATTTTGTACACCTCTATCAGGTATCCTCCCTTCCTCCTTCTCTCCAGAGAGAAAAGTCCGAGCCTATTCAACCTTTGATTATGCCTCGATCCCCTTCTGAACTTGTGCCAACCTCAGAGGGTTATGCCAATAAGGATGTTGCTTAATCAGAACAGCATCTCCTCTCTCTACATCATGCACAATTAGGTTAGTAGTTGCCAGTTTGTTTCTGCATATCTCCCCTTGTGATAGTAATAACTCTTTCAGATCACTTCGATTTTCTTGGGGAAGGTAACTCAATAATTTATCCCAATTTCCCCATTGTCCAATTTGATTTGAGGAATGTCCAATTCAAAGTCCTCTGAACTTGGTTCTTCCTTCTGTGCTATAATCATTAACACCTTCTTCTCTTGCTTTCCTTTCCTATCAAAATATCTTTTGAGATTATTCACATGACAAACACTGTGAGATTTCTTCCTTATCAAGTAATTCCCCTCACTCAATTTCTTCTCAATTTGATATGGTCCACTAAACCTTGCTATTAAAGGCTCCCCTGTTACTGGAAGTAACACCAATACCTTATCCCTAATTGCAAAATTGTGAATTTGTGATTTCTTATCCGCTTCCTGTTTCATTGTATCCTGTGATACTTTTAAATGCGATCTAGCCAACTCTCCAGCTCTATTTAATCGTTCTCTAAAATTTGACACATAGTCCAAATGGGTGGGCTCTGAATTCTGACTTATTAGTTTCTCCTTAATCAATTTTACTGGTCCTCTTTTTTCATGCCCAAACATTAATTCAAATGGACTGAATTTAGTCAATTCATTCGATGCATCTCTGACCGCAAAACGTACAAACATCATTATCAGCTTAACCCTTATCCCAATCATCTGGATAATCTTGACCAAATAAGCCTTTAACATGGTCTTCAATGATTGATGCCACCTCTCTAGCGCTCCCTGTGATTCCTGATGGTATGCAGTAGATCTGAATTGCTTTATTCCCAGGTTATCCATAACCTCCATGAATAGTTTGGATGTGAAGTTTGATCCTTGATCTGACTGGATCTCTACTAGTAGTCCATATCTCGTAAAAAAATTAAGTAATTCTTCTACAACCCTTTTAACTGTGATGTTGCATAATGGGATTGCCTCTGATAATCTAGTCAACACATCCATTATTGTTAATAAATATTTATTCCCACTTTTTGTTTGGAGTAGGGGACCTACACAATCAATCAAGACTCTTGTGAAAATTTCCTCAAATGCTAGTATAGGTGTTAAAGGTACAGGTTTTATTACTGCCTGTGGTTTTCCGATTACCTGACATGTATGATGAAAAAATTCAACTACATCCTTGTGTAGACAAGGCCAGTAAAAATGTCTGTGTAGTTTAGCCTGTGTTTTCCTCACCCCTAAATGACCTCCTAGTGGTAGCTCATGCAACACTAGCAGCACCTCCTTTCTATACCCTACTGGCAAAACAATTTGATGAATCTCTGCCTATTTCTCAACTGCTTCAATGTGCGATAGTCTCCATTTCCTAATTAAGACATCATTTGTTAAGTAATAACACACAGGGATGCATCCACTCTCCTTCTCCGTGTATGCCTTTTGATACAACTGTTTTAAGTTCTCATCTTTCTGCTGTAATTCAATAAGAGTAGCAGAGCTAAAGATACCTGCATGTATATCTATTTGGTCCTGTTTTGTTCTACTTATCTGATCTAAAAAAGTCCCTGATAAAGCTATATCAGCTTCCATATCTGTGCCTTTTGATCTCTCCTGCTTCAACTTGTGCTCTGTGATCACCCAATCTGGGAAAATTCCTGGATAAACCTTCTTTATTTCTTCAATTACCTGCATCTCCATTGGCTGTTCAATTCAATAGAGTAGGCAGCACGCGAACCAGTGAATCAGCTATATCATTTGCAAGGACAAATTGTATTCCTGGAGCTGAGAGTTTGTCCAGTACTCCGATCACAAATTCTCCATTCTTCTCTGGGCTCTCTAGCCTCACTTCACAGAATTGAGCAATTTTTGTCTCACCATTTCTTGCAATAGTCCCTCAGGAGTACATATCTCTACATTCCTTCAGCAATACAGACTGAGAGGACCCTGTGTCCCTTCATACTGTAACCTCTTTACCTGCTACTCCTGGCCTATGTGAATAAACTTTACTCTTAACATTATTTTTTAAGCAGATCTGGCACTTGCTCCTTCATCAACTCTGATCATCTTGTACACTCTGAGGCAGTTGTCTAAATTCTCTTGTGCTTTTTGTTACTAATTCAACAAAACTTCCATGCTTGTCCGGTTTTTTTATATCTGGCTTTCTTCTAGTCCACCAACACTGCAATTTCATGTGGCCCATTTTATTACAATGAAAATACCAGAGCTTTTTAACTTCTTTGCCCGCCTCAAGGGATTTTTTAAACCCTGTGTTAAGTTCTACTTATGATCTTCACTGAGATCTACCTTTCCGTTTCCATGTGAGGATTTCTTTTTGCCACAATTTTTATCCCTCATGGACTGAAATTGATTCTGGAAGCCAAACCATGTTTTCTGGACCAGCTCATAATCTTCGGCCACTTCAACTGCTAGACTTTCCATTCTAACTCTCTACTCTTCCACATGGGTTTGTAGTACTACAAGCAGTGAGTTTTGACTTCCTCCAAAATAATTACCTCTCTAAGGGCATCATAGATTTGCTTGATTTTTAAAGCTCTGATCCATCTATCGAAATTACTCTGTTTGATCCTTTCAAACTCAATTTAGATTTGACCAGGCTCCCTCCTTAGATTCCTAAACATTGTCTATAGGCTTCTGGTACAAGCTCATATGCATTTAAAATGTTTTTTTTCATCTCCTCAAACTGCCCAGATAACCCCTTCTGATAAGGATGCGAATACCTCACTAGCCCTACCTACAAGTCTCGTTTGGATCAACAAACAGTGGCACAGTGGTTAGCACTGCTGCTTCACAGCGCCAGAGACCCAGGTTCAATTCCCACCTCAGGCAACTGTCTGTGTGGAGTTTGCACATTCTCCCCCTGTCTGCGTGGGTTTCCTCCGGGCGCTCTGGTTTCCTCCCACAGTCCAAAAATGTGCAGGTTAGGTGAACTGGCCATGCTAAATTGCCCGTAGTGTTAGGTGTAGGGGAATGGGTCTGGGTGGGTTACCCTTCGGAGGGTCGGAGGTTGGGCCAAAGGGCCAGTTTCCACATTGTAAGTAATCTAATCAAAACCCCATTGGCCACTGCATTGTTTGCCACCTTTTCAAATGAGATGAAAAAGGCTTCCACATCCTTCTCATCAAATTTAGGCAATGCCTGAACATAGTTTAACAGTTTTTCACTAGGTTTCTGACTACCAGGGACTTGCTCATTCTCACTTTTTTCCTCACTAAGGTTACTTTCAGCCTTTATCTCCAGCCTTTTAAGCTGACTTTCCTTTTTAAGGGTGAATTTCTGAAGTTCAAATGCTCTGTTCTGCTGCTCTCTCTTTTCCATCTCTTCTGCTGCTCTCTCTTTTTCCCTCTCTTCTGCTTTTAATCGTAACTCAAACTGTTTCATTTCTGCTCGCCTTTCCTTATCTCTCGCCTCCAACTCAAGCTGCTTCATTTGCAATTGAGTTATTGAAATCTCTATGGATTCTGATGGTCTCTCCAGCAAGTTTAAATGCTGAGGTATTGCTGTAATTATCTCTCTTTCCTCACAGAAGCAGCAGGTCCAATCCCAGTTTCTCCGCTAATTCCTGCAGCTTGGTCTTATTCACCTTTTGCAAAACTTCCAAAGTCACCGCATCCATTTCCAAAAACCTTTTAGCAACTAAAAGACCCATTACTATCCCAAGCTTTGTCTAACCAACCAAACCAACACCTGAAATAAAGACACGAGCATTGTATTCACTGTTTAAAATCCCAGACAAGCCCCCAATTTGTTATTTACTAGGTCAGACCACTCAAGACATTTTTAAGTAGGCAGCTCAGAACATAACTTTGCAATTTGTTTCGGGAAGTATACAGTGAACAATACACGGAGTAAGTTAGCTCGGTTGACTATCAGGTTTTAAGACAGACAAGAATTTATTCACAAAATTACACAATTAAACACAAAGAACTGATCAAAGAAACCCTACAGAACTCAGTTTATCCAAACGTGACTTAATTATGTTGTTCCGAATATACACAACAGTCCCAATTAGCAAACCCCCTTAAAAATAGTAAATACGGAACAAATGCTTGCAGGCTGAAGTTAGAAGGGCAGAAGGAGAGAGAGAGAGAGAGAGAGAGAGCGCCTGTTTCCACACAGCTCACTGTTGAACTCCCAACTAGTTCTGGACTGAACTACTCGGCTATAGAGCTGACCACTCTCCTTTCATTATACATTCTAAAACATGACCACTTTGGCCTAAAGTCTCATCTTTTTACATATGAACAAAAGGCCTATCAATATCCTTTTTTTATCTCTGTACCAAACTAGTCACCTCGGAGTTGGAAGCTGATTTATGACCTCTCTGAAAAAGACCATGGACACAGTATCCTTGAGAAAAGGAATAGCTTTTAGAAAAAAGGGACCAACTTGGTGACACCATGAATCCATTGGTGATTGTTGGAAAAACCCAACTGGTTCACTAACACCCTTTAGGGAAGGAAACTGCCATCCTTACCCGGTCTGGACTACTTGTGATTCCAGACCCACAGCAATGTTGTTGACTCTTAACTGCTCTCTTGGCAATTAAGAATGGCCCAACCAGCAACACCCTCATCCCATGAATGAATTTTAAAAAGTAGGACTGAAGACTTCAGGGCACTCCTCCAGAAATTGCAAAGACGCTGCCAAAATCCACATGAAAAAGAGGCTTTCCAAAAAAATCAAGGTTATACTGATATTCACAGATGGCCTGAGCCACTACAATCCATTGTTTCCAACTATCATAGTTGTGGATGATCTTATTATAGAAGCAGTATTCTATGAACAGCAACAAGGTAGCTGTCAGAATCTGGTATATTATACCTCCAGGACACACTACACAGTTTGGGAGAAGGAAGATCCTCTCAGTCACACAAAAATCAGAGACCTTTTAATCTGATACGTTTAAGCTGTGAAAGTGTTTGGAGATAGACCATAACACACAAACATGCAAACACACGAATTGAGAGCAGGATTAGAGCATTTTGTCCATCAAGCTTCATTTCCTATGGAGATCATAACTGATCTGATTGAAAGTCTAACCTACCCAATAACCTTTCAACCCCTTGTTCACTAAGAATCTACTCACGTTTTGCTTTAAATATATTCAAAGACTCAACTTCAACTGCCTATTGAGGAGTTCCAAGGATTCATGACCCTCTGAAAGGATTTATTTTTCCCCATCCCTGCCTTAAATTAGTGACCCTTATTTTTAAATAGTGACCCCTAGGTCTAGACTCTCTCACAAGAACAAATATCCTTGTTGCTGATATCACTGATAGTGATGAGCTGGTTCAGGACTGATAGACTCTCTTCAAACTTTCGGTCCTTCTTTCTCCTTATTCTTAAAATTATTAAAAATGGTGCTGAATTGTGGTGACAACTGAAAGCTTTTCACTGTATTTTATTGCATTCTTACTGTAAAAAACACATGACAATAAAACTTTTAAAATGTTTTAAAGATAAAATATCCTTTCCACATTCAACCTGTTAAGATCCTCGGGGTCATTTATGTTTAAGTGAACTCGCCTTTTACTCTTTTAAATTCCAGTAGAAACATGCCTAGCCTTGTCGAACCATTCTAGGTTTTGGTTTGGTAAACCCTCTCTGAACTTATTCCAACACATTTACATCCTACCTTAAATAAGCAGATCAATGCTACTCACAGTATTATGGTGTGGTAACTAGTACTTTGGATAACTAAAGTATAATTCCTCACCTTTGCATTCAACTCTTTTCATATAGTCATAGAATCATACAGCATGGAAATGGACACTGAAGTCCAACTCATCCACACTGATCAGGTTTCCCAAACTAAACTAGTCCCATTTGCCTGTGTTTGGCCCATATCCCTCTAAACCTCTCCTATTCATGTGCCTGTACAAATGTCTTTTAAATGTTGTAACCATACCTGTATCTGGCACTCCCTCTGGCAGTTCATTCCACATACAAACTGCCCTCTTATGAAAATGTTGTCATAGAGTCATAGAGATGTACAGAATGGAAACAGACCCTTCGGTCCATCCCGTCTATGCCAACCAGATATCCCAATCCAATCTAGTCCCACCTGCCAGCACCTGGTCCATATCCCTCCAAACCCTTCCTATTCATATATCTATCCAAATGCCTCTTAAATGTTACAATTGTACCAGCCTCCAGCCTCTGGCAGCTCATTCCATATACGTACCACCCTCTTCGTGAAAAAGTTGTCCCTTAGGTCTCTTTTATATCTTTCCCCTCTCACCCTAAACCTATGCTTTCTAGTTCTGGACTCCTCAACCCCAGGGAAAAGACTTTGCCTATTTATCCTATCTATGCCCCTCATAATTTTGTAAACCTCTATAAGGTCACCCCTCAGCCTCTGACGCTCCAGGGAAAACAGCCCCAGCCTGTTCAGCCTCTCCCTGTAGCTCAGATCCTCCAACCCTGGCAACATCCTTGTAAATCTTTTCTGAACCCTTTCAAGTTTCACAACATCTTTCCGATAGGGAGGAGACCAGAATTGCAAGCAATATTCCAACAGTGGCCTAACCAAAGTCCAGTACAGCCGCAGCATGACCTTCCAACTCCTGTACTCAATACTCTGACCAATAAAAGAAAGCATATCAAATGCCTTTTTCAATATCCTATCTACCTGCGACTCCACTTTCAAGGAGCTATGAACCTGCACTCCAAGGTCTCTTTGTTCAGCAACACTCCCTAGGACCTTACCATAAGTGTACAAATCCTGCTAAGATTTGCTTTCCCAAAATGCAGCACCTCACATTTATCTGAATTAAACTCCATCTGCCACTTCTCAGCCCATTTGCCATCTGGTCAAGATCCTGTTATAATCTGACGTAACCCTCTTCGCTGTCCACTACACCTCCAATTTTGGTGTCATCTGCAAACTTACTAACTGTACCTCTTATGCTCGCATCCAAATCATTTATGTAAATGACAAAAAGTAGAGGGCCCAGCACCGATCCTGTGGCACTCCACTGGTCACAGGCCTCCAGTCTGAAAAACAACGCACCACCACCACCCTCTGTCTTCTACCTTTGAGCCAGTTCTGTATCCAAATGGCTAGTTCTCCCTGTATTCCATGAGATCTAACCTTGCTAATCAGTCTCCCATGGGGAACCTTGTTGAACGCCTTACTGAAGTCCATATAGATCACATCTACTGCTCTGCCCTCATCAATCGTCTTTGTTACTTCATCAAAAAACTCAATCAAGTTTGTGAGACACGGTTTCCCATGCACAAAGCCATGTTGACTATCCTGAATCAGTCCTTGCCTTTCCAAATACAGATACATCCTGTCCCTCAGGATTCCCTCCAATAACTTGCCAACCACCGAGGTCAGGCTCACTGGTCTATAGTTCCATGGCTTGTCCTTATCACCCTTCTTAAACAGTGGCACCATGTTAGCCAACCTCCAGTTGTCCTTCAGGTCCCTTTTAAATCATTTTCATCTCACTGTAAAATTAAGCCCTCTATTTTGAACTCCCCTACCCTTGGGAAAAGAGTTTTGTATTTACCTTATCCATGCCCCTCATGATTTTATAAACCTCTACAAGGTCACACCCTCTATTAGCCTTTCTAACTACTTCCTAACATCTGCGTGCTAGCCTTTTGCAATTCATGCATTAGGTCACCCAGATGCCTTTGGATCTCAAATCCACGTACTTTAATTTTCAAAGTTTGTGAGATTTTCCTCCTTTTAGTCTACAATTGTATTATGTGACTTTTCAGCCACAAGAACCACAGGGTAATATCTGCTTTGCTGATTTTAATCCTATTACATCACCATTGTGTAAGTACATATTATAAGCTGCAATCCATAGACCAACTAGCTATTCAGACATCTTACCATTTAAGAAAGTGATGTATCTGCGGATAATATCTTTAAAAGCTTTCTTCTCTCTTTCCCTATTTACGTCTTGATTAAGTCCACCCCAGTTTCCAGTTGCAGAAATGGCTGGCAAGAAAATATTCTCCAGCAAAGTTGCAGCACCAGAAAGTATTCCATCACTGCAATCCATGACACCAAAGAATGCTTCCTGCGAATAGGTATATGGATTAGTATTATTAGTCAAACACAACTACTTCTAAAACTGCTAAAAAAGTATTTACTAGATATCACATTCCCCTGTTTCTGGTGCTTCTTTAACACAGAAGAAATTAATAATTAACTACTTTATGGAGTATTTAGAATTTTTTAAATCAAAGCATCTAAAATTTCATTAATGCTACTTTGATTACATCAAAATATGAAGTGGACTTCCATCTCTGTTGCTGCAAAGTCACATAATTTAAATGGTTATGATGAATCATGGGCTGTAGGAGCACCAGTGCTCGAAACTCATCAATTCAAGGCATAAGCAACCAAGTTGGTACAGGATTTAAAGTATTTAAATGATCAAAATGAATATACACTATAGCAAAAAAGATTTTCTTTTACAATGAAGATACACATTAGGTGTATTGAAGGAAAGGAAGCCCAGTGACCAATGCAGTTGTTGAAGAGCATCCACATAAAGTCAGACAGACCAGGCCAAACCTATTTTAATCAAGAGTAACAACTAGACCTTTTCTCGAGAAGAGAAATATTGCCATAACACCAGTGTCAAACCCAATACTGACTGGATTTTGCCATTCCTGCATGAGGAAAGAGATAACTCTACATTCCCCTTTTGTGGTATTTTTAAATAACGTGGAATGTAACTTTCTTGGTGCATGACTGATTTCATACTTTCTGAGGGGAATAAAGCATGTGGCAGTTCAGGGATATAGCGAAGAAAGGAGAAAGCCTTTATTGCAGGTAGACACTCTTTGACACATCAAGTTTAAAAGATTTTGCTAACTTCAAATTTCATAATAGAATGCAGATAAGTATATTTCTAATGCATTGACAGATGAGAGGGGCTTTGTTTAGAAAAGAAAAATTAACATTAAATCTATCACATTGTGAATGAGGAAAGCTCCTCAGAGACAATAGACTGATTTACCCAATTAAATTAAACTGAGGTTCCAAACTAACTTAATTGCAGTTACAATTGCACTATATGTTTGGATTTGTTCACTGATAGATGCTTCAGCCATTAGTTCAGCCATATAACAGGTGTTGGGTTCTCTGATTGACAGGTCACATAACCAGGAGAAAGTGAGGACTGCAGATGCTGGACATCAGAGCTGAAAATGTGTTGCTGGAAAAGCACAGCAGGTCAGGCAGCATCCAAGGAGCAGGAGAATCGACATTTCAGGCATGAGCCCAAAGAAGGGCTCATGCCCGAAACGTCGATTCTCCTGCTCCTTTGATGCTGCCTGACCTGCTGTGCTTTTCCAGCAACACATTTTCAGGTCACATAACCATTCAAGAAAAATTGATGCACTTAATGTTTTCAGGTCTAGAGACATTGCTGACACAGTTATGAAACTGAATTTCATGAGGAATGCTTACCTTAACTGCATACCCCAAAAAAAAATAAGATTAGTCCGGCAGTGTTTGTTGATAAAGCTGTCAATAAATCTGTTTACAAGATTAGGATATTCTTAAATGAATGTTAAACAACTATTTCTTTATACTGATAGTTTCATGAGCAACTCCAATACTTTCCAATGTTATTGAGGAAAGATTTATGCATCCTGTCTGCAGTGGTTACTGGGTGATTGGCATAGTGGGATATAAGGGGTTTGGGAACAAGAATCTGACTCAGCATGGGTGAAAAGCTGGCATGGAGACAGCATGGTATGATATGCCACGATCTCGGGAAAATGGAGGAGCATGACGAACAAGCAGTCTTTGGCAGGTATGAAAAGCCACAGAGGGATGAAAGAGCATAAGAAATGAGTGGGCAACAAGTGGATAGGGGGTCACAGCTAGATTGCCTAAACCAAGTACAGAAGTGAACTGATATCCCAGTAAAGGAAGGCCTTCTAATTTGCTCATATTTTGGTGCCTTCATTTGGATAGATTACTTCCTCAAAGCAGAAATTCCAGACCTTTAAAATAAGAGAAGTCAACTGCAACTTTCCAAGGAAGCATTGTGCTAACATGCCTAACTCAGCTACAAATTACAATCCCACTGCTGTCCAATCCCCACCTCTTGCGTAATTCATTACTATCAGAATCCAATGCATTTCCATTGTTCAAGTGTTCACCCATCATTCCAGGCTCAAAACCCTTTTCAAAAAGTCATAGAATAGAATCATAGAATTCTTGCAGTATGGAAGCAGACCATTTGGTCCATCAATTCTACACTGCCCCTCTGAAGAGCATCCTACCCAGACCCCTACCCTATCAGGGTAATAGTGCATTTTCCCATGGCCAAGCCACCTAGCCTACACATCCCCGGACACTATAGGTAATTTAGCAGGGCCAATCCATCTAACCTGCACATCTTTGGACTGTGGGAGGAAACCAGAGCACCTGGACAAAACTCACGCAGACATGTGAAAACTCCACACAGACATTCACCAAAGGCTGAAATTGAACCCGGGACCCTAGCGCTGTGAAGCAGCAGTGCTAACCACTGAGCCACTGTGCACCCAAAAACTGCAAATTGCATTCAAACCAGGTAGGAGCAGAATCTACAAGCTCCTGATCTGCAGTCAGGCACATTATCCAATTCATCATGGGCCCCAAGTATTGTCAATAACTGTCCTCTGTTATTGGTCTAAAACAACAAAAGCACCTCTCCAATAATGATGTTGAACTTGCTGATTGATTCCAGCATCTCCTGAATATTTAAAACTTAAATACATAGACTTTAGTAAGGCATTTGAAAAGGTTCCCCATTGAAGATTAATGGAGAAAGTGAAGTCACATGGTGTGCAGGGTGTTCTAGCTAGGTGGATAAAGAACTGGTGGAGCAACAGGAGACAGAGAGTAGTACTTGTAAGGGAGTTTCTCAAAACAGAGAAAGGTGACCAGTGGTGTTCCACAGGGGTCAGTACTGGGGCCACTGTTGTTTGAGATATACATAAATGATCTAGAAATCGCTGCAGTCTGTATGCTGTAGATAAACCTACAATGTATTCAGGAGTGAGTTCCAGGATGTTGACTCTTTCACGTTGCAGCACTAACGATACATCTCCAAGTTCGCATGGTTAGTGTCTTAGAGAGGAACTTGCAGACTATGATTTTCCCATTTATCTACTGCCTTTGTCCTTCTAGGTGGTAGTGGAACTGGGTTTAGAAGACACTGTCTAAGGAGCATGTCTAAGGTCATGCTCTGCTTCTGTCTGAGGAGTGTGGTGGTGCAGTGGTAATGTCTCTGAACTAGTCATATGGGTTCAAATCCCATCATGATAGATCGTGATATTTGATTAAAATTTTATCTTATAGTCTTATTTGGTTCTTGGTTAATAAGGAAATCAAGGGTTATAGGAAATAGGCAGGAGAATGGAGTTGAAAAACATCAAAACGGCGGCATGGGCGGCACGGTGGCACAGTGGTTAGCACTGCTGCCTCACAGTGCCAGAGACCCGGGTTCAATTCCTGCCTCAGGTGACTCTGTGTGGAGTTTGCACGCTCTCCCTGTGTCTGCGTGGGTTTCCTCCAGGTGCTCCGGTTTCCTCTCAAAATCCAAAATGTGTAGGTTAGGTGAATTGGCCATGCTAAATTGCCCGTAGTGTTAGGTGTAGGGGAATGGATCTTCGACGGGTCGGTGTGGACTTGTTGGGCTGAAGGGCCTGTTTCCACACTGTAAGTAATCTAATCTAATCTAATAAAAAAAAACATGATTGAATATTGGTGGAGACTTCATGAGCCAAATGGCCTAATTCTGCTCTGTATCTTGTGGTTTTACACACAAGCATAATATTGTCCCAGCTATGCATTCACAGCCAGCTACATTTTCAAGCACCCTATCCATGGGCTGTTTGAATAGGTAAAAACAATGACTGCAGATGCTGGAAACCAGATTCTGGATTAGTGGTGCTGGAAGAGCACAGCAGTTCAGGCAGCATCCAATGTTTGAATAGGTCTCAACTTACTGATAAGCCAAATAATAACCATTAGAAATAGTCCCACACAAATAAAAACATATAAGTGCAGGAGTAGGCCATTCAACCATTCAAGCCTGCACCACTATTCATTATAATCATGGCTGATCATCTAACTAAGTGCCCTGTTCCAGCCTTCTCACACATCTTTTGATTTCTTTAGTGCAAAGAGTTATATCTATGTCTTTATTGTTGGGAAGCCAGTGTTGGACTGGGGTAAACAAAGAAAAGTAACACAACACCAGGTTATAGTCCAACAGATTTATTTGGAAGCACTAGCTTTCAAAGCACTGTTCATTCATCAGATGAAGAAGGAGCAGCGCTCTGAAAGCTAATGCTTCCAAATAAACCTGTTGGACTATAACCTGGTGTTGTGAGATTTTTAACAAGTCTTTAAAGATTTGGCTTCAAAAATTTCCTGTACAGAGAATTCTCATCTCTGTCCTAAAAGACTCCAGTTTCTGGACACCCCACTCAGCAGGGATATCCTTCCTGCATCTAACCAATATAGATGTTAGAATTTTATAGGTTTGTGTGGGATCTCACCTTATTCTTCGAAACTCCACAGAATGCAGTCTGAAACCAATCCAGTCTCTTCCCTTACATCAGTCCCACATACCTGAAATCAGCCTTGTAAATTTTCATTGCACTACCTTAATAGGCAGAACATAATTTCTCAGATAAGGACACCAAGACTGCACTCATACTCCAGGCGTGGTTTAACCATTGAATACCCTGCACAGTTACAGCAAGACAGCCCTGTTCCAGTACTTGAATCATCTTGCTACAACGGCCAATATAACGCTTGTGTTCTTTATCGTATGCTGCATCTACATCCTTACTTTTATCAACTGGTGCATAAGGATACCTAGTCTCATTGCATTCCCCATTCCCCATTTATTGCCATTCAGATAATCTGCCTGTCTGTTTTTCTTACTGTAGGAGATAACCTCACATTTATCTGCATTATACTGGATCCGCCATGCACTTGCCCACGTACTTAACTTTTCCAATTGCATTGATCATCTCCGCACCCTCCTTGCTTCATATAATCCTACCCAGAATTTTGTTATCTGAAAACCTGGAGCTAAGTCATGTTGTTTCCTCATCTGAATCATTAAATACATTTGTGAATAGCTGGGCTCAAATCACTGATCTCTGCTATAGTCCATTCTCATTGCCTGCCACTTGAAAAAGGCCTTTATTTCCCACCTACCAATGAGCTCTCAATCCATTCAGTGCAGAACCTTCACTCCCAAGTACTTTAATTCTACATGCTAATATTTTATGTGGGACCCGATCAAAAGCCTTCTGAAAATCCAAGTGAAACAAAATTCTCTGACTGCCCCTTAAGGAGGGTGGCTTTTCAGACAGGACGCCTGTGACCAGTGGTGTGCCACAAGGATCAGTGCTGGGTGCCCTGCCACTCATCATTTATATGAATGATTTGGATGTGAACAAAGGAGATATAGTTAGTAAATTCGCAGATGGCACCAAAATTGGAGGTGTAGTGGGCAGCTAAGAAGTTACTTCAGAGTACAATGGGATCTTGATCAGATGGGCCAATGGACCGAAACGTGGCAGATGGAGTTTAACTTAGATAAATGTGAGGTTCTGCATTTTGGAAAAGCAAATCAAAGCAGCACTTACACACTTAATTGTAAGATCCTGGGAAGTGTTGCTGAACAAAATCACTTTGGACTTAATTGAAAGTGGAGTAGATAGGATAGTGAAGAAGGTGTTTGTATGCTTTCTTTTATTGATGACAGTATTAAGTATAGGAGTTGGGAGGTCATGTTGCGACTGTACAGGATATTGGTTAGGCCACATTTGGAAAATTGTGTGCAATTCTGATCTCCCTCCATAGGAAGGAAACTTGAAACTTGAAAGGGTTCAGAAAAGATTTACAAGGGTGTTGCCAGGGTTGGAGGATTTTAACTATATGCAGAGGCTGAACTGACTGTTTTCCCTGGAGCGTCGGCGGCTGTGGGGTGACATTATTGAGGTTTACAAAATCATACGGGGCATGGACAGGATAAATAGATAAAGTCTTTTCCCTGGGGTCCGGAAGTCCAGAACTTGAGGCCATAGGTTAGGATGAGAGGGGAAAGATTTAAAAGAGGCCTAAGGGGCAACCTTTTCACAAAAACAGTGATGCATGTATAGAATGGGCTACTAGAGGAAGTGGTGGAGGCTGGTGCAATTACAATATTTAAAAGACATCCGCATAGGTATATGAACAGGAAGGGTTTAGAGGGATACGGGCCAAGTGCTGGCAAATGGGACTAGATTAATTTAGGACATCTGGTCAACATGCTCTTAAATGTTGCAGTTGTACCAGCCTCCACCTCTTCCTCTGGCAACTCATTCCATACACATACCACCCTCTTGTGTGAAAAAGTTGCCCCATAGGTCTATTTTATATTTTTCCCCTCTCACCCTAAACTTATGCCCTCTAGTTCTGGACATCCCCATCCGCAGGGAAAAGACTTTGTCTATTTATCCTATCCATGCCCCTCATAATTTTGTAAACCTCTATAAGGTCACCCCTCAGCCTCCAACACAAGGGAAAACAGCCCCAGCCTCTTCAGCCTCTCCCTATAGCTCAAATCCTCCAACCCTGGCAACATCCTTGTAAATCTTTTCTGAACCCTTTCAAGTTTTTTCGATAGGAAGGAGACCAGAATTGCACACAATATTCCAACAGTGGCTTAACCAATATCCTGTACAGTCGCAACATGACCTCCCAACTCCTGTACCCAATACTCTGACCAATAAAGAAAAGCATACCAAATACCTTCTTCACTATCCTATCTACCTGCGACTCCACTTTCAAGGAGCTATGAATCTGCACTCCAAGGTCTCTTTGTTCAGCACTCCCTAGGACCTTACCATTAACTGTATAAGCCCTGTTTTGATTTGCTTTCCCAAAATGCAGCACCTCGATCTTTCTATGCCCTTCATAACTTTATACATCTCAATCATATACCCTCTCAATCTCCTTTGCTTGAACAAAAACAACATGCTTCATAACTGGTAAATCTCCACTGCACCATCTCCAATGAAATCACATTCCTCCTATAATTTGGATTCCAGAAGCAGTACATATTCAAATTAAACAAGATCTGGATAACATCCAGGCTTCGGCTGACAAGTGGCAAATAACATTTGTGCCACACAAATGCTAGGAAGTAGCAATCTACAATATGAGACAATCTAACTACCATATGTTGATGTTCTATGGCATTACCACCACTGAATCTCCCACTGTCAATATAGAGTTATAGAGTTATAGAGATGTACAGTATGGAAACAGACTCTTCGGTCCAACTTGTCCATGCCGACCAGCTATCCTAACCAAATCTAGTCCCACTTGCCAGGATAGCTGGCCAACATGGATCACAGGGATTCTCCTGGATGCACAGTTAATATACTTCAACTGCACACATTGTTTTAACTCTTCAACCAATACTCCAAATACTGACAGATGATTTTAATTGGTCCATTCACTATCAAGATGAGATTGTGTGAACAGTGCAGGAGAAGGAGGACCTATTTGGAGACACCTGTAAAGAATCAAGAGCTCAAAATAATGGTGTTCAGGATTCTTCACTTGAACTTCCTGATAGTACCGGTACTCAGCTATCAGATCCAGCATGTCAGCCTCAGCCTCTGTAAATTCCACCTCATCCATGCCCTCACCGGTGTACCAATGCAAGAAGGCCTTCCTCCGGAACATAGCAGAAAACTGCTCACCAATGCGCTTGAACAGCTCCTGGATGGCCGTCGTGTTGCCAATGAAGGTGGCTGCCATTCTGAGGCCTCGGGGTGGGATGTCACAGACAGCCGTCTTGACATTGTTGGGGATCCACTCTACAAAATAAGGACTGTTTTTGTTCTGGATGTTCAACACCTGTTCATCCACCTCTTTCATGGACATGCGACCCCGGAAAACAGCAGCAACGGTCAGGTAGCGGCCGTGTCGAGGATCACAGGCTGCCATCGTGTTCTTGGCATCAAACATTTGCTTGCTAAGCTCAGGTACTGTCAGGGTAATTTACCATTGAACAGAAACTCAACTAGACTCACCATATAAATACAGTAGCTACAAAAGCAGCAAGTAACCCACCTCCTGGTTCCCCAAAACATGTCCATCATGTACAAGACACAAGTCTGGAGTGTGACAGAAAAATCCCTACTTATGGGGAGTGCAGCTCCAACAGCTTGACACCAACCATGGCAAAACAGTTAATGTCCGCACCATATCCACAAACATCCACAGCAATACATACTATCTACAAATGCACCACAGAAATTCACCAAAGATCCTTAGAGAGCACGTTCCAAGTCCATGACCACTTCCAACTAAAAGGACAAGGGCAGAAAATACATAAGAACACCACTATGTGAAACTTTCTCTCTAAACCATTCACCACTCTTGGAAATATATCACTGTTCCTTCAAGGTCACTGGGTCAAAATTTTGGAATGCTCTACCTAATGGCATTGTGAATCTATCTTCAGCACAGCACATGGAAGGCAGCTAATTACCATATTCTCAGGGACGAGGGACAGGTGATAAATGTGAGCCAGCCAATGACATTGATGACCCACAAGGGAATAAGCAGAAATACATGGAATATTCTAATTGTGGCTTGCTAAGTAAGTTCCAGCATAACCTCTCTCTGCTCTTAAACTCTGGATATGTTATTAAAGAGAAATGTACAATCTTAACACATTGTGTACAAGATGATTAGGGGGTTAGATAGGGTTGACAGTGTGAACCTTTTCCCGCGTATGGAGTCGGGTATTACAAGGGGGCATAGCTTTAAATTAAGGGGGGGTAGATATAGGACTGAAGTTAGGGGTCGGTTCTTCACTCAGCGAGTCGTGAGTTCATGGAATGCCCTGCCAGTAGCAGTCGTGGACTCTCCCTCTTTATGGGCATTTAAGCGGGCATTGGATAGGTATATGGAGGATAGTGGGTTAGTATAGGTTAGGTGGGCTTGGATCGGCGCAACATCGAGGGCCAAAGGGCCTGTACTGCGCTGTATTCTTCTATGTTCTATGTTCTATATCAAAGTGTCCTGATCCCTTTAGAGTCACAAACACAGGAATATTAACATCCCTCTGAAGGGTGCTTCCCATGGTCTTATGGTTTATCACGTATTCTCTTGCCTTGTTTGTCCTGCCTGAAAGCATTAGCTCACATTTATCCAGTATGAATTCCATTTGCCACGACCATCCCATTTGACCAGCCTGTCTGTATCCACTTATAATCCAATACTATCCCATTTACGCTTGACCACTCCATCAATTTTTGTATCTTCTGTAAATGGACTGATGAAGGAAAGGGAACCAACGGTCAGAGCAGGGATCCCCTGTGGCCACTCCCCTCAGCATTAAGTATACTGTTTTGGTTGCTGATGGAGGGGACAGCCTGCCAGGGGGAAAGCCATAGTTGTCAGGTCTCTGGCACTGAGCCTGACACTGTGGCTCAGAAGGGAAATGGGGAAAATAGAAAAACGCTAGTGGTAGGGGACTCAACAGTTAGACGGATTGACAGGAGATTTTGTGGACAAGAATGGGACTCCTGGAAGGTATGTTGCCTCCCTGGTACCAGGTTCCGGGATGTCGCTGACTGGGTTTACAAGATTCTGAAGGGGGAGGGGAAGCAGCCAGAAATCATGGTACATACTGGCACCAATGATACATCCAGGAAAGGGATTGAGGACCTGAAAAGCGACTACAGAGAGTTAGGTTGGAAGCTGAAGAGCAGGACGATTAGAGTAGTGATCTCAGGTTTGCTACTGGTGCCACAAGATAGTGAGATGAGGAACAGTCAGAGAATGCAGCTTAACACGTGGCTGCGAGGCTGGTGCAGGAGGAAGGGCTTCAGATACCTAGACCATTAGGATACCTTCTGGGGAAGATGGGGCCTGTACATGAAGGACAGGTTGCACCTGAACTGGAGGGCACAAATGTCCTGGATGGGAGATTTGCTCGTGTGATTCAGAAGGGTTTAAACTAGTTTGGCAGGGGGGGTGGGAATTAGAGCCATATGTCTGAGAGGGGGTCAGTTGCAGATGGGGCTGTGACAGGATATATTGAATCTATCAGGAAGGTTTCTCACGTGATGAAATAAAGCAATCGGTTTAAGTGTGTCTGCTTTAATGCAAGGAATGTCCGAAATAGGAGTGACGAACTTAGAGCATGGATCCGTACTTGGGGCTACAACATTGTGGCCATAATGGAGACGTGGGTTTCACAGGGGCAGGAATGATTGCTTGATGTTCCAGGGTCTAGAACATTTAAAAAGAACAGGAGGGGTGGAAAAAGAGGAGGGGGTGTAGCACTGCTAATCAAAGAGTGGATCACAGCTACAGAAACGAAGATTGTTGAGGAAGGTTTGTCTACTGAATCAGTATGGGTGGAAGTTAGGAACAGCAAGGGAACAGCCACCGCATTTGGGGTTTTCTACAGACCACCTAATAGCAGTAGAGAGATTGAAGAACTCATAGGCGGGCAGATTCTAGAAAAATGCAGAAGTAGCAGGGTTGTTATTATGGGTGGTTTCAACTTTCCCAATATCAACTGGAACCTCCTAAGTGCAGATGGTTTGGATGGAGCTGTTTTTGTCAGGTGTGTTCAGGAGGGTTTCCTTACTCAGTATGTAGACAGACCGACAAGGGGAGTGGCCATTTTGGATTTGGTGCTCAGCAACGAGCCAGGACAGGTGTCAGATCTCACGGTGGGAGAGCACTTTGGTGACAGTGATCACAACTGCCTCACATTTACCATAGCCTTGGAGCAGTTACCGAGGGAAGATATTTAATTGGAAAAAAGGAAATTATGATGCAATCAGACAGGGATTGGGAAGTACAGACTGGGAGCAATTGTTCCACAGAAAGGGCACAGCAGACATCTGGAGACTATTTAAGGAGCAGTTGTTGGGAGTGATGCACGAATTTGTTCCTCTGAGACAGGTTTGGATTCAGATTTGGCTGGCTGACAGAAGGCAGAGAGTGGTTGGAGATGGAAAGTATTCTGCCTGGAGGTCAATGTTGAGTGGGGCCCCGCAAGGCTCTGTTCTTGGGCCTCTGCTCTTTGTAGTTTTTATAAATGACTTGGATGAAGAGGTTGAGAGGTGGGTTAGTAAATTTGCAGATGACACAAAGGTTGGAGGTGTCATTGATAGTACAGAGGATTACTGCAGGCTGCAGCGCGACATAGACAGGATGCAGAGCTGGGCTGAGAAATGGCAGATGGAGTTCAACCTGGATAAATGCGAAGTGATGCATTCTGGAAGGTCGAACGCAAATGCTGAATATAGGATTAAAGACAGGTTTCTTGGCAGTGTGGAGAAACAGAGGGATCTTGGTTTTCCAGTACATAGGTCCCTCAAAGTTGCCACCCAAGTGGATAGGGTTGTTAAGAAAGCATATGGTGTTTTGACTTTCATTAACAGGGGTTTTGCTACAGCTCTACAAGTCCCTGGTAAAACCACACTTGGAATATTGAGTCCAGTTCTGGTCGCCCTACAATAGGAAAGATACAAAGGCTTTGCAAAGGGTGCAAAGAAGTTTTACCAGGATCCTGCCTGGTAACCTGGAGGGTTTGCCTTATGAAGAAAGGTTGAATAAGCTCGGACTTTTCTTTCTGGAGAGAAGGAGGATGAGAGGAGACCTGATCGAGGTATACAAGATAATGAGTGGAATAGATTGAGTCAATAGCCAGAAACTTTTCCCCAGGGCAGGTTTGACTGGTACGAGGAGTCATAGTTTGAAGATATTAGGAAGAAGGTACAAAGGAGATGTCAGAGGTAGGTTCTTTACGCAGAGAGTTGTGAATGCATGGGATGTGTTGCCAGTTGTGGTGGTAGAAGCAGAGTCATTGGCGTCATTTAAGCGACTGCCGGACATGCACATGGATAGCAGTGAGTTGAGGGGTGCGTTGGTTAAGTTACTATATTTCACTTTAGGATTAAACCTCGGCACAACATTGTGGACCAAAGGGCCTGTTCTGTGCTGTATTTTTCTATGTTCTAACCCTCCCATATTCAAGTCTAAATCATTCACATATAAACCACAAACAGCAAAGACACCAACATGAACCCTATGGGACTCCCCTGAACATAGACTTACAGTTGGAAAAACACCCAGAAAGACATTACTCTCTGCTTCCTGCTTTTCAGCCAACTGAGGATCCAGTTTGCTAAATTTCATTGGACCTCATGGGTTCTTAGCCTGCTGGACCATCTCAAGAGCCTTGAAGTCCAAGTCAGTACATCAATACATTGCCCTCGTCCACACAACTAGTCACCACTTTGAAAAATTCAATCATGTGGTCAGGCATGATCTCCACTTAATAAAATCATGCTGACAGGTATGAAGTCACAGAGTTATAGTGATGTACATCATGGAAACAGACCCTTCGGCCCAACTTGTCCATGCCGACCAGATATCCTAATCTAACCTAGTCCCATTTTCCAATGTTACAACACAGCAATGAAATCTTCTGCTAATCAAACCAAACATCCAGAGAAGCTCACCTTGCCTCGTAATCTGTTAAAGTATGAATGACAGAGAACTCCCAACTTCCACTATTTAAAAGAAAACAAAATCAATTTATTCTTTAATGCCAGAAGTATACATTAAACAACAACTATTTAAACCCGAAGTCTCCTTTCTGTTGAAGGATTTTTTATCCATCTCCAACTCTATTACAATATAACGTTCCAATAACCACCAGTATTAAAATTACATCAGCTTAATTTTCAAACCAGACAACAGCAGGTGTTTTCAGTGTTCTCCTTCCTCTGGCTGTAAATTGCCTTGACTCGTCTTCAATCTTTTGCTGAAAAGATGTTTCATCTGAAAAAGGTACCTTTGACAGATGGTGGTTTGCTCGCCGCACTCCCTGGTTAACTCTCAAAATGCCTGCTTCTTTATACCCCAAATATTGGATCTTCTCATTGGTTCAATGTTGTCAAAAACAATATTCAAACTTGATTCGGTTTCAGTATCCTGGGGCATAAATTAAACTGATTGGTTGGATTCAAATGGTGGTCAAAATAACTGAGGAATCTAGTTTACAGCCAAATGTTACATATTTGTAATTTTCCAGTACTCTCTGAGACTGTTAATCACTCACATGACAGATGATCACAAACTCTCAGTGCAAAACAGCTTTCACTCTCTCGTAAAGGTACAGTACACACCTTCAACTTCATGACACCAGCACTTGGTACATATCTGTCTAAACCCTTCCTATTCAAGAACCTATGCAGATGCCATTTAAATGTTGTAGTTGTACTCGCCTCCATCACTTCATCCGGCAGCTGATTCCATCCACGCAACACCCTTTGCATGAAAAAGCTGCCCCTCTTGTCCTTTTTAAAGTTTTCCCCTCTCACCTTAAACCTATGCCCCTCTAGTTCTGGACCCCCAACCCAGGGAAAAGTCCTTGTTTATTTACTCAATCCATGCCCCTCATGATTTTTATAAACCTCTATAAATGTCACCCCTCAGCCTTGGACGCATCAAGGAAACAGGCCCAGCCTATTCAGTCTCTCCCTGTAGCTCAAACCTTCCAACTCTGGCAACATCCTTTTAAATCTTTTCTGAGCACTTTCAAGTTTCACAACATCCTTCCGATAGGAAGGAGACCAGAATTTCACACAATATGTCAAATGTGGCCTAATCAATATCCTGTACAGCTGCAACATGACCTCCCAACTCCTTTAATCGGTGCTCTGACCAATAAAGGAAAGCATAGCAAACACTTCTTCACTACCCTATCTACATGGGCAACTCCACTTTCAAGGAACTATGAACCTGCACTCCAAGGTGACTTTGTTCAGCTACACTCCCAATTATCTAAATTAAGCTCCATCTGCTACTCCTCAGCCCATTGGCCCATCTGATCAAGATTCTGTTCTACTTTAAGGTAACCTTCTTAGCTCTCCACTACACCTCCAATTTTGGTGTCATCTGCAAACTTACTACCTATAACTCCTATGTTCACATCCAAATCATTTATATAAATGATGAAAGGCAGTGGAGCCAGCACTAATCCTTCTGGCCCACAACTGGCTATAGGCCTCCAGTCTGAAAGGCAATCTTCCATCACCACCCTCTGTTTTCTACCTTTGAAATAGTTCTGAATCCAAATGGCGAGTTCACCCTATGTTCCATGTGATCTAATCTTGTAAAACAATCTACCATGAGGAACCTTTTCGACGTATCATTGAACTCCATACAGATCATGTCCACTGCTCTATCCTTATCAATTCTCTTCATTACTTCTTCAAAGACCTCAATCAAATTAGTGAGAAATTATTTCCCATGGACAAAACTATGTTGACTATCCCTAATCAGTCCTTGCCATTCCAAATACAAGCAAATCCCATCCGTCAAGATTCCTTCCAATAACTTGCCCACCACCGATGTCAGGCTCACTGGTCAATAGCTCGCTGGCTATTCCTTAGCACCTTACTTAAATACTGGCACTATGTTAGCCAACTTCCAGTCTTCCGGCACCTTACCGTTGACTATCAATGATACAAATATCTCAGCAAGGGGCTCAGCAGTGTTCAAGGATGCTGCAAATGTATCTGTTAAAGCACCAGTTATGTGCTCTCTCGCTTCCCTCAGTAACCTGGGATAGATCCCACCCCAACATGGGGACTTGTCCACCTTAGTGCCTTTTAGAATACCCAACACTTCCTCCCTCCTTATGCTGTCTTGACCTAGAGTAATCAAACATCCATCCTTAACCTCAACATCCATTGTGTCTCTCTACTCAGTGAATACCAATGCAAAGTACTCGTTAAGCATCTCATCCATTTTCTCTGACTCCATGCATATCTTTCCTCTTATGTCACTGAGTGGGCTAACCCTTTCTCTACAAGACTTACCATTTTCCAGCCGTCTCTTCTTGATTAATTCCTGCCTCTCCAGATTCAGATTAATTACATCCCTGAGAATTGCTTCCAATAATTTCTCCACCACTGAGGTTAGATTCACTGGCCTGTAATTTCCTGATTATCCCTTGCTCCCTTGTTTAGTAATGGCACCACGTTGAGTGTCGTCCTGTCCACTGCAACCTCTCTGTGGCCAGAGAAAAAATGCAAACTTTTGCAATGCTATTTTCCCCCTTTGCCACCTCAACAACCTGTCATACAGGTGGCATGGTAGCTCAATGGCTAGCACTGTTGCCTCATAATGCCAGGGTCCTTGGTTTGATTCTAGCCTTGGGCAACTCTAGTGGAGTTTGCATATTCTCCCTGTGTCTGCGTTGGTTTCCTCTCTCTGCCCAAAGGTGTGCAGGTTAGATGGAATGGTCATGCTAAATTGCCCATAGTGCCCAGGGGTGTACAGGCTAAGTGGATTAGCCATGAGAAATGCTGGATTATGGGGGTGGGTCTGGATGGAATGCTCTTCTAAGAGTTGAGATGGACTCAGTGGTCAAATGGCTTGCTCCCACTAAAGAGATTCTATGAAACATGTCATCCAGCTCAGCTACTTTTAAAATTGCCAGACGAATCAGAATTTCCTTGAAGAATCAATGAATAGCATTGTATTATCCTTGAACTGCAATAATGTATGACGTCTAAAAGTGCTGACTGTGTCGTAGCAGACTGGGTACAATCATTGGGGATCATTGACTATTTGATTTCATTACACTAGATCTGTTCTCATTCTGGTTCCAAGGAAGTATAAAATGTGTGAACAAATGCAGACATATCAATAAAGTGCACAGCTAACAAAGTGAAAAGTTAACTTTGGAAGATATCCAATCTTTTCAAATTTGTTAACCTCATACACTATGTCAACCGTATAAGGTAATTGGAAGGCTTTATAGAGAGTATGACACCCAGAAATGTTGATATATACTGAGAGCCAAATTTGGATACAGGACCTAGAGCTAACATGGTGCCACTGTGCACCATAAAAGACATGCACCCCAACAGTTGACATCTATGGCACTGCATGTAATCGATGATCCATTATATGCTGTGAGACGGTGCCATAGATGTCAACTGTTGGGGTGCATGTCTTTTATGGTGCACAGTGGCACCATGTTAGCTCTAGGTCCTGTATCCAAATTTGGCTCTCAGTATATATCAACATTTCTGGGTGTCATACTCTCTATAAAGCCTTCCAATTACCTTATACGGTTGACATAGTGTATGAGGTTAACAAATTTGAAAAGATTGGATATCTTCCAAAGTTAACTTTTCACTTTGTTAGCTGTGCACTTTATTGATATGTCTGCATTTGTTCACACATTTTATACTTCCTTGGAACCAGAATTGTGTTATTGTCCCCTCTTGTCGGTCACTCAGCCATGACACAGGGTCTTGTTTTGCTTTTGAAGCCAGATTTTCAGCACTTGAGCGCCCAATGTCAGTTGGTACCTTGCTGGTTTAGCGTACTTTGCTGACCATTGCAATCCTGTTATCTACAATTAATGCATGAAAGTGCAGTTGGCCTGTCACTATGGCTTCATATTGGCATTCATGGTCAATGCTATGGTCCTTTTCTTTCTCTGATGATCTTTCCTGAATGTTTTAATAGATTTAGAGGTTCTTACCAAGTTAAATAACCTCTTCGCTGGTTTTTTTTTCAGATAAATCATACTTGGGATTGAGGTGCATAAGGAGGAGGGGTTAGCAATTCTGGAAAGTGTAAAAATAGGTAAGTCTCCTGGGCCTGATGGGATTTATCCTAACATTCTGTGGGAAGCCAGGGAGGAGACTGCCGAGCCTTTGGCTTTGATATTTATGTCATTCGTCATTGTCTACAGGAATAGTGCCAGAAGATTGGAGGATAGCAAATGTTGTTCCCTTGTTCAAGAAGAAGAGTAGAGACAACCCTGGAAATTATAGGCCTGTGAGCCTTACTTTGATGGGTAAAGTGTTGGAAAGGGCTATAAGAGATAGTATTTATAATCATCTAGAAAAGAATAAGTTGATTAAGGATAATCAACATGGTTTTGTGAAGGGTAGTTGTGTCTAACAAACCTTATTGAGCTCTTTGAGAAGGTGACAAAATAGGTGGATGAGGGTAAACCAGTTGATGTGGAGTATATGGAGTTCAGTAAGGTGTTTGATAAGGTTTCCCATGGTAGGCTATTGCACAAAATACAGAGGCATGGGATTGAGAGTGATTCAGCGGTTTGGATCAGAAATTGGTTAGCTGAAAGACAAAGGATGGTAGTTGATAGGAAATGTTCATTCTGGAGTTCAGAACTTGTGGTGAACTGCAAGGATCTGGTTTGGGGCCACTGCTGTTTGTCATTTAATAAATGATCTGGATGGGGGCATAGAAGGATGCATTGGTAAATTTGCAGATGACACTAAAGTTGGTGGAGTTGTGGACAGTGCAGAAGGATGTCACAGGTTACAGAGGGACAGAGATAAACTGCAGAGCTGGGCTGAGATATGGCAAATGGAGTTTAAAGTGGAAAAGTGTGAGGTGATTCACTTTGGAAGGAACAACAGGAATAAAGAGTACTGGGCTAATGGTAGGATTCTGGGTAGTGTGGATGAGCAGAGACATCTTGGTGTCCATGGGCATAGATCCCTGAATGTTGTCACCCAGGTTGATAGGGCTGTTAAGAGGGCATACGGTATGTCAGCTTTTATTGCTAGAGGGATTGAGTTTTGAAGCCGTGAGGTCATATTGCAGCTATACAAAACTCTGGTGCAGCCACACTTGGAGTATTGCATACAGTTCTGGTTACCACATTGTAGGCGTCACACCAGCCTCATTCCTGAAGAAGGGTTTTGCCTGAAACATCGATTTTCCTGCTCCTCAGATGCTGACTGACCTGCTGCGCTTTTCCAGCACCACACTTTTCAACTCTGGTCTCCAGCATCTGCAGTCCTCACTTTTTCCCATATGGATGATAATGGAATAGTGTAGATTAGGTGAGCTTTAGATTGATTTCACACTGGACATTATAATGGTCTCTGTTCTATGTTCAAAAGTATTAGGAGGTCTCATACATTGAACCTTGAACATTTAAAAACACTCAAACATTTTTAAAAATGCATCATTCATTGAAAGTTGACAACGCAACTGATGATTCATAGAGTCATAGAGTTCTACAGCACACAAACAGGCCCTTTGGCTCAAACTTGTCCATGCTGACCAAAATGTCCATCACACTAACCCCATTTTTCTCACAGTTGGCTCATATCCTTCTAATCCTTTCCAATCCATGTATTTGCCCAAATGTCTTTTAAATGTTGTTAACCATACCTGCTGGCAGCTTATTCCAAATGTGTACTACCCTCTGTGTAAAAACGTTACCTCTCAGGTTTCCTTTTATTCTTTTCCCTCTAACCCTAAACTGGTGCCCTCTCATCCTAGATTCCCCAGCCCTGGTAAAAAAAAATGAGTGTGTTCACCTTATTAATGCCTCGCATGATCTTATAGACATCGATAAGGCCCCCCCTCAGTCTCCTATTCTCAAAAGAAAAAAGTCCTAGCTTGTCCAAAATCTCCCTAGAACTCAGTGCATTCAGTCCAGGCAGTATCCTTCTTCTGCACTCCTTCCCATAACAAGGTCTCCAAAATGGAACACAATACTCCAAGTGTGGCCTCACCAACATCCTGCATAACTGCAACAGAACTTCCCAATGTCTATGCTCAATGCCTTGACTGATGAAGACCAGTGTGCAAAATCCTTCTTCACTGCCCTGTCTACCTGTGACTCCATTTTCAGAGGACTGTGAACCTGAACTCCAAGATACCTCTGTTCTTCTACACACCTTAAGCACCTACCATTTGAAGAGAAATTCTTTCAATCATATGGCTCACTATTTATTTTCGCATCATCCAAAAGCACTTTAGAAGCAGTGTTTTTCTTGTAAAATTACAGCGAAATAATTCTAGAATGCAATAAACCTGAAGTCAAGCCCTGGAGTTTCATATCACAGTATGGGACCAAACTACTTTTGGCAGGTAAGAAAAAGATGGATATTAGAAGCATGCAGGATTATGAAAACTATATATAATGGGACTGGAAAAATGGTTCAGATAGTTCTGGAAAGCTCAGGGTATGTGTTGGTGAATGGGAGGGTCAGGGAGGTGAGGGTGTGACAAGAGATGGTGAGGTGACAATTAACGAGCTTCCAACATTTCAACAACTGAACTGATTGTCATAGAACTGTAGATCACAGAAAAAGATCCAACTCATCCATGCCAACCAGACATCCTAAATTAATTTAGTCCCTTTTCCCAGCCCTTGGCTCAAATCCCTTTAAACCCTTCCTATTTATATACCCATCCAGATGCCTTTTAAATCTTGTAATTATACTAGATTCCACGACTTCCACCTGCAGCTCATTCCATACATGCATCATCCTCTATGTGAAAAAGTTTCCCCTTAGGTCCATTTTTATATCTTTCTTCTCTCATCTTAAAACTATGCCCTCTTGCTTTGGACTCCTCTCCCCTAGGAAAAAGACCTTGGCAATTCACCCTATCCATGCCCCTCATGAGTTTATAAACCTCTATAAGATCACCCCTCAGCCTCTGATGCTCCAGGGAAAATAGCACCAGCCTATTCAGCCTCTCTAAAGCTCACACCCTCCACCCCAGCAACATCCTTGCAAATCTTTTCTGCACCCTTGCAAGTTTAATGTAATCTTTTCCTATAGAAAGACCAGAATTGAAGGCAGTATTTCAGAAGTGACCTAATCAATGTTCAGTATAGACGTTCAGCAAAAAGGAGTCAGATATCCTCTTGTTAAAGGTGCTGTCCCTTTAACAAGGTTATGTTGCCCCTTTGTTGTTTTGAAGAGGGGTTGCAAAGTCGTTGGTGCTGAAATGGTTAAGTCAACAATCAGAGGACGCCTTTAGGTTTTTTTTGAAACAGTTGTACGATGAGAGGAGAGAGGCCAGTTTCCCCAGTTCAGATTTTTTTCCAGTTTGGTTTTGTTTTATCAAACAGTCAAAAACTGCTGGGAACCTAGAGAAGCAGCAACAGTGAAAAGAGGTTCCATGCTTCAACAGAGGTCTTGCCTGAACTTTCTCTCTGAAATCTCTCCTGCCTTTAAGAACCTGTGTTTGAATTTACCTTTTGCCAAGGAGTGTGTTAATGGGATGTTGCAGGAATTGGAACAGCTCCTTCATTAAGTTGCGACAAAGTCGTTTAGGCTATCAAACAAGTTGTTATTCTAAATTCTGTTTTCTTTTGTTTGTGTTTCATCTGTAGTGCTTAAATAAATTGTTTTTTTGGAAGCCTAGTGGTTTGAACAGCTGCATCATTCTTGGAATATCCATTTTACAACTGTCTAAAAAAAAGTAAAAAGTTAGAGTCTTGGTTACCTTCTTAAAATGTTTTGAGGGGGTCTGGCCTGGTCCATAACAGTGCGCCTTCATCTCGGGCATGACTTGGGGTTGATATTAGATAATCAGATCATCCTTGACACTTCATGATGAAAATAGGATGATGTGTAATGCTTTTTCAGAAATGCAATTCCATATTCAGCAAATGCCAAATTCCTGATCCCCAGCTGTACAGTGAAATTGCAGTCCAATGTGAATGTTTAAGCAGGTAGACAAAATTAACCCCATTCTCTTGGCGATCATATTGTGAGGCACTGCAACCTGACACAAGAAACTGCAATGTACATGCATTTTTGAGGGAAAGTTGCTTTAATCCCCTTCCAATCATAATCTGAAATGGAAACTGACAGAAGACATGATCACCTGATGTGATAACTGAACCTATTTGTGGGAAGAATGCGAAAACAAACTCCTCAACAAAGTACATTGACCTCAATGCCAAAAGCTGAAAGAACATTTACCAACTAGTATTAACATTTTCATAAAACGATAATAATGATGAAATGTCACTTCATACCTCATGTATATTCCTTGCCGTGATAGGAGTGTCACTTTTGTACCGCACAAAGAACAAGCACAGACCATTTAAACGAACATCAGATAAATTGCCCAGGAACAATCTCATCATTTTGGTCCCTTTAAAAACTCCAGTGATAATTCGGCCACTGTCTATAAC
This sequence comes from Chiloscyllium plagiosum, assembly GCF_004010195.1. NCBI lineage: Eukaryota > Metazoa > Chordata > Chondrichthyes > Orectolobiformes > Hemiscylliidae > Chiloscyllium > Chiloscyllium plagiosum. The sequence goes on from NC_057712.1 coordinate 132,711,315, forward strand.
AACAAAAATAATCAATTTGTCAAAATACTACTCAGCTATCCTTCTAAAACATAGGCAAAATCAGTGTCGGCGTGTTTTATAATATCCATTCTTCAATTGAGTGAACATTCTTTTAACAAGGTTGAAGAGTAAAATAATTACTTCCTAGTCAAGTGAAGCAAAACAGAAGATGTAACTTTTAATGCAACTTCCAAGTTCAGGCTGACTGTGCACTATTACCTGACACCATAACACCCCCACTCCCAACTTTGTGTCTAATTTAAGTAGAACTCAAGTTCAACTTCATGATTTGACCCACTTAAAGTCTGTTGTAGAGAACCCTCAGTGCAAAACATAAAACAAAACATATATCTGTAAAGTGAAAGAGCAAATGTCAATCCATCGTAGCCAATTGTAGAACATAGAACAGTACAGCACAGAAATTAGCCCTTTGGCTCACGATGCTGTGCCAAACATGATGCCAAATTAAAATAATCCCTTCTGCCTGCCTTTGGTCCATACCCCTCCAATCATAGCATTTAGAAGTCTCTTAAACAGCCCTACTGTATCTGCCATCACCACCACCCCTGGAAGCGCATTCCAGATTCCTACCACCCTGTGTAAAAAACTTGCCCCTCACATTTCCTTTAAGCATTAATCCTCTCACCTTAAATGCACACTCCCTGGTTTTGGACCTTCAATTCTGGGGAAAAGGATTCTGACTATCAACCCTATCCATGCATCTCATAGACTTTTATCAAGTCTCCACTCAGCCTCTGCTGGTCCAGAGAAAACAACACGACTTTTTCTAGTCTCTCCTTATGGCTCATACTCTCTAATCCAGACAGCATCCTGGTAACCTCGTCTGCACCCTCTCCAAATTCCCCACATCCTTCTTGTAATGTGTCAATCAGAATTGAATTCAATACTCTAAGAATGGCCTTATAAAGCTGCAACAAGACACCTTGACTCTTGTACACAATTCCCCGACCAATAAAGACAAGCATGCCATACACCTTCTTTAATATCCCATCCATCTTCATGGCCACCTTCAGGGTTCTATGGAGGTGAATCCCAAGATCCCTCTACACATCAATGCTGTTCAGAATCCTGCCATTAACTGCACATTTTTCTTTAAAATTTGATCTTCCAAAGTGCAGCACCTCACACTTACCCAGATTAAACCCCATCTCCACTTTCTCCACCCATATCTGCAACTATTTCTATATCCCATTGTATCACTTGACGACCTTCTACATTTATTCACAACTCCATCTACCTTTGTATCATCTGCAAACTTACTAACCTTCCCATCTACATTTTTATCCAAATCATTTATATTTATCACAAATAGCAAAGGTTTCAGTATGAATCCACCACCAGTCATGGACCTCCAGCCTGCAAAACACCCTTTATAACCATTACCCTCTGCCTAATTCAAGCAGCCAAGTCATCATGGATCTCATGCATCTTAATCTTCTCGATGAGCCTAGCATGAGGGACCTTATCAAAAGCCTTACTAAAATCAATGTAGACACCGTCCACTCCTCTACTCTCATTGACCTTTGTCACTTCTTCAAAAAAGTCAATCAAGTTAGTAAAACATGACCTGCCCTGCACAAATCCATGCTGACTGTCCCTAGTTAGGCCATGCTTTTCCAAATGCACGTAAATCTTACCCCTAAGAATTCTCTCCAATAGCTTCCCAACCACCACTGTGAGACTCACCTGTTTATAGTTTCCTGGATTATCCCGATTTCCCTTCTTGACAGAGGAACAACATTCGCTACTCACCAGTCCTCCAGGACTTCTCCAGTGACTAGCGAGAATACAAAGATCTTGGTCAAGACCCCAGCCATCTCTTCTCTGGCCTCTCTCAATAACCTGGGGTAGATACTATTAGGTCCAGGGATTCTATCCACCTTAACATTCTTCAACAGACCTAACACCGCTTCTTTTGTAATCTCAAACTACGAGCCACAAATAGTGAAGATTTAACAGCGGTCAAGCTGCTCCCTCCTCAAAACTCTAGCATAGCAGCATAGGTGACTTTGGCAAGTTGTCAGCATACATTTATACTCAAATGTAAGATTGATAAAATCCAATTGTCTCTTTAGTTATTTCTCTCCTTGCTCATAAAACACTGGGTGAAACTTCCTACAAGGTTACCATTGTCCAACGTTGCACATGAATGTTTATTCATTTCCTTGCAAATCATCTCTGAAGCCTTTCTCCTTCTCAAAAACCACACTTCTTGTTCCATTTTAACTGATATTGTTATTGATTTTATGTTGAGATATTGGTCATAACTAACATCTTTTCAAACAAAATAAATCTTGATTCTGCTGTCCTTGAAAACTTCTGCACTGCTTCCAATTTATTTTTCTTTCAAAGTCCCTGGTTGTATTATCATCCCCTAAATTCATGTTTACGTTTCTCAGAATTGCATTTTAGAATCCTTCCAATTAGGATCCATTCTTTCCATAGCACCATCTTTCATTTTCTTTACATGTTCCCGGATGTGAGCTAGGTACCTGTCTGGTTGTCCATTTAAGTTTCTGAACAATGCTAGCCCCTCAATCAACCACGTTGATGGGTATTTGAAAAATGCTACTGAATGTCACAAAGTGTGAGTTCTCTATTGTCAATTATGATCATTGACCCTACCTTGTCAGAGATATATACTATATATATTATACATATCAGATTGTACCTGCTACAACTGTCGTGAAAGTAACTATCTAGCTTGCTCTTTTTTTTCAGTAAATTCTGAGATGGGTGACTGCACTATACTACTGCTGTGCCTGAAGCTTCATCTGTTGCTCAGCACCCACTTGATTCTATTCTTATTTATGAAATAATCACTTTCAATAATTTCTTTCTAATCTTACACCATTACTTCTATGCGCCCCAGGCATCCATCCTCTATTTACGTTCCATGTGCTAAACCTAATTCGAACATGTGACAAATTTTCCATATTCACTCTAACAGCACCAAAATCTTCCCACCACACATTTCTTATTCCTTTCACTGTCTCCTAGTTGTCACTCTTATTGCCAGGTATCTAATTCTGCATGATATGAAGATATGTCTACCAACTAAACATAAATCTCATTACATAATTTTTAGTGTGGATTTTTTTTAATATTCATATTCTCAGGATAAGTGTCACTCACTACATCAGCATTTATTGCTTATCCCTAACTGCCCAGAGAACAGTGAAGAGTCATAGAGTCATGCAGCATGGAAACATGCCTTTCAGCCCAACTCATCCATGCCAGTGACGAGTGTGGCGCAAGCAAAGGGGTGACAAAGTGAGCGGTCCTTGTGGAAGGCAGAGGGGGGTGGTGAGGGGAAGATGCCCTTGGTGGTGCGTTCCAGTTGGAGTTGGCGGAAGGATTTAAGGATGATCCGTTGGATGTGGAGACGGGTGGGGTGGAAGTTGAGGGCAATGGGGACCCTGTCTTTATTATTGTTGGGGGGAGGGAGTGGGTTCAGAACAGTAGAGTGGAGAATGGAAGAGGTGCGGTGGATGGTATCTGGATGAAGAGGGGAGAAAAGTACATTGAAGACACAACAACAAAATACCTGGAAGTTTTGTTAGGAAGGTCTGGGGACTATCAAAGGAACCAAGGCCACCTTGCATGTTGACCAGGAAGCAATTCCATGATTCTGCAAGACCCACTCAGTGCCATTTGCCTAGAAGTAGAATTCAGAAAACTGGAAAACGAAGGAATCATCAAACCAGTCCAGTTTTCAAAATAGGTGCCATCAGTCCTATTGATAGTGAAGCCTGACTCGTTGGTGCAGGGAAGGTCATGTCTTACAAACCTAATAGAATTCTTTGAACAGGTGACAAAGTTGAGTAATGAGGGAAGGGATGTAGACGTCCTAAACATGGAGTTCAGTAAAGTGTTTGATAAGATTCCCCATGGTAGGCTGATGAAGAAGGCGAAGTTGCATGGGGTCCAGGGTGTTCCAGCTAGATAGATAGAGAATCGGTGGGCAACAGGAAACAGAGAGTTGTAGGGGTCATAGTGGAAAGAAGCTTCTCAAAATGGAGACCTGTGAGCAATGGTGTCCCACAGGGATCCGTGCTGGTGTTTGTGATAAAAATAAATAGGAGCGGCACGGTGGCACAGTGGTTAGCACTGCTGCCTCACAGCGCCAGAGACCTGGGTTCAATTCCCGCCTCAGGCGACTGACTGTGTGGAGTTTGCTCTCCCCTTGTCTGCGTGGGTTTCCTCCGGGTGCTCCGGTTTCCTCCCACAGTCCAAAGATGTGCAGGTCAGGTGAATTGGCCATGCTAAATTGCCCGTAGTGTTAGATAAGGGGTAAATGTAGGGGTATGGGTGGGTTACGCTTCGGCGGGTCGGTGTGGACTTGTTGGGCCGAAAGGCCTGTTTCCACACTGTAATGTAATGTAATGTAATGTAATGTAATGTAATCTAATCTAATCTAATCTAATCTAAATGGTTTGGAGGAATGTGTAGGTTGCCTCATTAACAGGTGTGCAGATGACACTAAGATTGGTGGAGTAGCAGATAGTGAAGAGAACTGTCAGAGAATACAACAGAATATAGATAGATTGGAGAGTCGGGCAGAGAAATGGCAGATGGAGTTCAATCCGGACAAATGCGAGGTGTTGCATTCTGAAAGATCCAATTCAAGTGCGAACTATACAGTAAATGGAAAGTTGATGTATGGAGAGAGATCTGGGTGTTCAGGTCAATTGCTTCCTGAAGGTGGCAACGCAGGTCAGTAGAGTGGTCAAGAAGGCGTACAGAATGCTTTCCTTTGTTAGACAATGTATTGAGTATAAGAGTTGGCAGGGCATGTAACAGTTGTATAAGACTTTGATTCAGCCACATTTGGAATACTGTGTAGAGTTCTGTTCACCACATTACTAAAAGGATGTGGATGCTTTGGACATTGTCCAGAGGGGGGTCACCAGGATGTTGCCTGGTATGGAGGAAGATAGCTATGAGGAGAGGTTGAGTAGATTAGGATTATTTTCATTGTAAAGAAGGAGGTTGAGGGGGACCTGACTGAGATCTATAAAATCATGAGAGATATTGACAAGGTGGATAGCAAGAAGCTTTTTTCCCCCAGAGTTGGAGACTCATTACTAGGGGTCACAAGTTCAATGTGAGAGGGTTAAATAAGAAGATACAACATACCCAGAGACACTAGCCACACTACTATAAATCAAAGACATCTTGAAAATGACTATCAGAGTACTACGACCCCTTGGGCATCATGGTATCCACACACCTAACAACACACAAACAGCTACTGATGAACCTAAAGGACCCTGTACCAACAATCAGCAAAACAAATGTCATATACAAAATACCCTGCAAGGACAGCAACAAACACTATATCGGACAGGCAGGCAGAAAACTAGCCATCAGGATACACAAACAATAACTAGCCACCAAATGATGAGACCAGCTAACACTAGTATCGTTACACACAGATGAAGAAGGATACTACTTCGAATGGGACAATGCATCATCCTAGGATAGGCTAAACAGAGACACGAACAGGAATTCCTAGAGGCCTAACATTCAAACCGGACCTCCATCAATAAACACTCTGAGGTCCAACCTCTGAGAAAAAGAACCGGAAATGATATCACCCACCTTAACAGACAAAGGCACATAAATAGAAAGCGGGACAAAACACCAGCGCTTCAACGGAGGCTCACTAAGGATGTTACCTGGCATGGTGACAAAACATCTGAGAAAACAAACCTACCAGCTCAACGAGCAAACTTACAACCAGATTGCCTTTTTGTTCATATGAGTTCTGATGAAGCTATAGTGTTAATTTTTGTTTAAGTTACAAACCTGGTGCCAAAGATCCGGCATTTATAAAGTCTGGTTTGGATCAACTAAGTAATTTTGAGAGTCATTGAATGTTTTCATTTCACTATGTTACAAAGCCAGTATTAGGGAGGCTGTTTTGGTTTTGATTTCCATCCCTGTGCCATAATACTATGGATGTCCATGAAGCCACTGACAGTTGTTGGAAAAATCCATCTGGTTCTCTGAAGTCCTTGAGGGAAGGAAACTGCTGTTCTAGCCTACATTGAACCTAGACCCACAGCAACATAGTTCAAACTTAATTGTCCTCTAGGCAATTAAAGATAGCGAATAAATACTGACCGAGCGAATGATTGTACAAGTAAGTAATTTCTAATCACAGGAGTAAAGGACTTGTCATATGAGGAGCAGTTGAGGTATCTGGGTTTGTACTTGATGTGGTTTAGAAGAATGAGAGATATCTTATTGTAAATTTATAGAGAGGTCTGGATAGAGTGACATGGAGAAGATGCTTCCAATTGTAGGAGAGACTACAACTAGAGGGCAGGGCCTCAAAGAAAAGGGTCAAGCTTTTAGAACTGAGATGAAGAGGAATTTCTTCAGCTAGAGGGTGGTGAATCTGTCAAACTCATTGCCACAGAAGACTGTGGAGGCCAAGTTATAAGAAGGGGGTGGTAGAGGACACCACTTCGACTAGGACAACACATCTATCCTAGGACAAGCCAAACAAAGACACGTACGAGAATTCCTGGAAGCATGGCATTCCAACAGGAACTCTATCAACAAACACATCGAGTTATGCCCCATCTACCACCCGCTGAGAAAAGGTAAAGGAAGTGACTTCACTACAGGAAATACATTACCACAGGAAATGACATCACCAACCCAAAGAAACCCAAACATATAAATATAAAGCAGGAATTTTCAGCATTACTTTGCCTGAGACCCACTGAAGATGTTACCTAGTAGGGTAATAAAACATCTGGAAATGAACCTTCCAGCTCAGTAAGCAAACCTGCATCCAAAACCTCAACCTGAGCTACAAATCTTCTCAAAACTCGCTAAGACATATGAGCGCAATATGCTAAAACTGGCCCGAAAATGGAAACGAATGTTATCCGACAGAGTGCCACCTGCGAACAGCTGTACTTCTTGCATGAATGCCTAAGGAAACAGGTACTACCTAAAAGTCTTCAATACAAACCTCTCCTTAACACCCCACTAGCCATAAGAATAGCAGAGCAAAATGGCCACAGAATACTTAGAGAAATTATTAATGATGCCCACAACAGAGTCCACAAATACAACCAGGAAACTTTACACCAAAAATCTTTACTCAGTCATGCAACAGACCATGAATGGACAGACACAGTACAACAAACCATAGATATTAGACAGCAACAAACACAGAAAATGAAAAAAACTAGACTTGCAGAAAAAAAACTAGACAAATTTACACAAAGTAACAACAATGACAACACAGAAGCATGGATAAAAAAACTTATCTGACCGACCCTTAACAGACACTGAAAAAGCCGTCTTAGTAAGGGGATTAAATTACAACTGCCAAGATGCGGACAAGAAAGCTTTCTTAGCAGCATTAGAAACAACATTAAAAGACAATCAACTCACAGAAGAAACCCAACAAACCATTAGACAGGTAGTCGCACCAACATTAAGCAGAAAAAAGGAAGAAAACACACTCAATACACAAGAAAGGAAGGCACTAGAAAGACTAAAAAAAACATTGTTATCCTACCTGCAGACAAAGGACGCTTAACAGTCATTCTAAATTGAAGAGACTACATTGAAAAAGCGAACGCACTACTTACTGATACCAACAGGTGGCAACAGACCTGCCCCACATCTAGAGAACCGAATCACAGCCCTACACAAAAAACTTCAGAAATCTGGAGAAATAAATAAGACCGACATCCAAACAATGAATCCAGATGGATCCAACACACCACGCTTCTATGGATTACCCAAAATTCACAAACCAGGAGCCCCCCTCAAACCCATAGTCTCACTACCTGGAACACCAACTTACAGATTGGCCAAGGAGCTACACCAAAGACTAAAACACTTAATAGAAGATTCACGCCACTCCATCCACTCCACCCAAGAATTCCTGATGACCAAAGATACTAAGATAGAAGAGGATGAAATAATGGTCTCCTTTGATGTTAACGCCCTGTTTACGTCAATCAACATTAACCTAGCCAAGGAAACATTGGCTACACTATTAGAAGACCTGAAGACACATACACCAAACACCACAAACTTCATCAACAAGGACAGTATCACCAAGCTAGTGGACCTATGCCTTACCACACACTTCACCTCCAACCACAAAACATACAGACAAACCAACAGAACACCCATGCGATCTCCGATATCAGGGTTTGTAGCAGAGGCAGTAATACAGAGACTTGAACAAACAGCTCTGCCAACCACCCAACCCAAACTTTGGGTCCGCTACATGGATGAAATCTTTGTTATCACTCAACGAAACAAATTAGAGGAAACATCCAAGATCATCAATAATACCCTTACTGGCATAAAATTCACTAAACAACAACAAACTGCCATTCCTAGATGTCACAGTAGAGCAAACAGCCAATGGGTAACTTCAAACCAGCATCTATAGGAAAGCAACACATACGGACCAAATATTGAACTACAGAAGCAATCACCCCAACACCCACAAACAAAGCTGTATCAGAACATTGTTTCAATGAGCCAACACACACTGCAGCACAGAGGAACTACACAGAGCAGAGGAAAATCACCTATACCGTGTACTAAAAAAATGGGTACCTAATGAACATAGTCCACCGATTTCTCAGTAACATGCCCAAACAAGCAGACATAACACGTCTAGAAACCCTAGCCACTCTCCCCTATATCAAAGACATCTCGGATATGACTGCCAGACTACTCAGACCCCTTGGCATCATGGTAGCCTACAAACCCACCAACACATTAAAACAGGAGCTAATAAACTTGAAAGACCCTATACAGATAATGAGCAAAACTAATATAATTTACAAAATACCATGTGAGGACTGAAACAAACACTACATTGGACAAATAGGCAGAAAACTAGCCACCAGGATACATGAACACCAACTAGCCACAAAAATACATGACCCTCTCTCACTAGTATCCTTACATACGGATGAGGAAGGACACCACTTCGACTGGGACAACACATCTATCCTAGGACAAGCCAAACAAAGACACGCACGAGAATTCCTAGAAGCATAGCATTCCAACAGAAACTCTATCAACAAACACATTGAATTATACCGCATTTACCACTCCCTGGGAAAAGGAAAAGGAAGTGACTTCACCACAGGAAATAATATCACCACAGAAAATGACATCACCAACCCAAAGAAACCCAAATATATAAATAGAAAGCAGGAATTTTCAGCCTTGCTTCTCCTGAGGCCCACTGAAGATGTTACCTAGTAGGGTAACAAAACATCTGGAAATGAACCTTCCAGCTCAGCGAGCAAACCTACATCCAAAACCTCAATCTGAGTTACAAATCCTCTCAAAACTCTCAGGTACCTGTTTCATTCAAAATGCTGGATACTGTATAACGATGCCTCCCCAAAAACGGCTGGTGACTCTGTTAAGAAAACCTAAGCACACCATGGATTGTCCGCAGCACACGCTTCCTCCAGAACCACTTAGAACAGACAAGAGGCCTCCATGAGTTGCACATTCAAAGTTTAAATCAATCTGGGAGATTGGGGACTTTGAATTATCCTCCAGACAGAGTGCCACTAATCCAAGCCATGTTGTTCTCCACATAACTGAAGCAGACAAAGAGAGGATGTGATGGACACAGCTGAATGAGCAAGAGGTGCAGCAGTAACAGTCTTCTGAGAAGGAAGAATGAGGACAACGTTTCAGCAGTACAGTATGTGATGCAATAAGCCAGACAGGATTTAATTAATCGCCGCTTACAATAGATCTGAGTTAAGTGAAGACATAATTCATTGACTCGAAATTTGTTGCTGCTCCAAAGGCATGCAGTCCTTGTTTATGCCCAAAAGCAAATGCATCTTTTTTATTTGTTTCTTTGTCAAATTTTATTAAACAACAGGAAAATTAAGGTAAATAACAGTTTGAAGGCTTCAAAAATGTATGTTGCTTCCACATTCATACAGTCAAGGAGGTTTACAGCATGGAAACCGGCCCTTTGGCCCAACGCATCAATGCCACCCAGTTTTCATAATTAATCTAGTTGCTTTTGTCTGCTTTTGATCCATTTCTCTCCATGCCTATTTCATCCATGTACCTATCCAAATGTTTCTTAAATGACAAAACTGCACTCACCTCTACCACAATGTCTGGCAGCCCATTCCAAGTACTTACCACCCTGTAAAGTGAAAAAAATGCCCCTCTGGACCATTTTGTATTTCTTCCTCTGACCTTAAACCTGTGTCCTCTAGTTTTAGACTCTCCTACCATTGGGAAAAGCCGTTGGCTCTCTACCTTATGATTTTATAGACCTCTATAAGGTAATCCCTCAGTTTCCTATGCTCCAAGAAAGAAACAGCCCAGCCTATCCAGCCTCTCCTTATAAATCAGATGTTTCAGTCCAGGTAGCATCCTCGTAGATTTTCTTTCTCGTTTAATAATATCATTCCTATAGTAGGGCGACCAGAACTGCATGCAGTACTCCAAATGTGGCCTTACCAATGTTTTGTACAGCTGTAACAAGACATTCCAATTCCTATACTCAATGCTCCAACCAGTAAAAGCAAGCATGCTGAATGCCTTCTTCACCACTCTGACAACCTGTCACTACACTTTCAAGCATCCATGAACCTGTACCCCTGGATTCTCAAACACTCCCCAAGGTCTAATAATTGAATGTGTAAATTCTGCCCTGGTTTGACCCACCACTTGCATTTATCTACATTAAACCCATCTGCCATGCCTCAGCCCACTGCCCCAGTTGATCAAGATCTCGCTGTATTCCCAGATAACCTTTTTCAATGTCCACTACATTACCAATCTTGATGTCATCCGCAAACATATCAACCAGACCTCCTAAATTCTCATCAAAATCAGTTATACACATGAAGAATAACAGTGGACCCAGCACAGATCCCTATTGCACACTGCTGATCATAGGTCTCCAGTTTGAAAAACAACCCTCCACCACACTCTCGGTCTTCTACCTTCAAGCCAATTTTGTCTCAATTGTTTAGCTCTGCCTGGTTCCTGTGAGGCTTAACCTTACTCAACAACCCACCAAGCGATATTTTGACAAAGGCCTTGCTAAAGTCCATATAACAACATCTACCACATTGCCCTCACCTATCTTCTTAGTCACCCCTTCAAACACTCAAATTTGTGAGATATGATTTGCTATGCATAGATAAGTCCTGGCCTCTCCAAATATATGGGGTGGCATGGTGGCTCCGTGGTTAGCACTGCTGCCTCATAGCACCAGGGATCCAGGTTCGATTCCAGCCTCAGGTGACTATCTCTGTCAGCATGCTTTCTCTGCAGGTGCTTTGGTTTCCTCCCACAGTCCAAAGATGTGCAGGTTAGGTGAATTGGCCACGCTAAATTGCCCAGTGTTCAGGCATGAGTCGATTAGGTGTGTTAGTCAGGGGGAATGGTGGGTTACTCTTCGTAGGATTGGTGTGGGCTTGTTGGGCCAAATGGCCTGTTTCTATACTGTAGGGATTCTACAATCTATAGATTCTGTCTCTCAGAATCACCTCTCACAACTTACCCACCACAGACATTCGTCTTTAGTTCCCAGGCATTTCCCTGCAGCCTTTCTTAAATAATGTCATAACATTAGCCACCATTCAATCATCAGGCACTTCACCCATGGTTGTTGATGATATAAATATTTCCGTTCAGTAACTCTCAATTTCCTCCCGAACCTCCCACCAAGTCTGGGATACACTCCTATCAGGTACTGGGAATTTATCTACCTTAATGCTTTGTAAGACTTACAGCCCTTTTAATGTGGGCTCTCTTCAAGACATCACTATTTACTTCCCAAGTCTCCTAGCATCCATGCCTTTCTCGAATAAAAATACTGACAAGAAATATTCATTTCGATCTCATCTACCTCTTGTGACTCCACACAGACAACCTTGTTATCTTTAAGAGGTCCTATTCTCTCCCTAGTTCATTTTTCACCCCTCACGTTCTTGTAGAATCCAATTGGATTCTCCTTTACTTTTGCCAAATCCATCTCCTGTCCCATTTTAGCCCTCCTGACTTCTCTCTTAAGTGTAGTCCAACATTCTCTACACTCCTCAAGGAATCCACTTGATCCCAGCTGCCCATACATATCAAATGCCTCCTTCTTTGACTTGACCAGGGCCTCAATAATTCGAGTCAACAGGATTCCCACACTACTATCATCCTTAACCTTCACTCTAACAGGAATGTCTAGTCCCTGAACCCTCATTAACTCACCTGTGAAAGCATCTCACTCACCAGACATCCCTTTGCCTGCAAACAGCCATCAACTCCTGAAAGTTCATGTCTGAAACCATCAAATTGGCCTTGCCTCAATTTAAAACTTTATCTCATGGACCAGACTATCCTGTTCCATAGCTATTTTAAAACAAATAGAATTATGGCCACCGCTCCCAAGTGTTCTGCCACTAACACCTCCATCACTTGCCCTGTCTTATTTCACAAGAGGAAGTCAGGTTTTGCCCCTTCACTAGCAGGGCCATCTACATATTGCATGAGAAATTCTTCTTGAACACATTTAACAAATTTCTTTCCATCCAACCACTTAACACTATGGCAGTCCCAGTCAATGTTTGGAAAGTTAAAAACCCCTACCATTATAACCATATTATTCTTGCAGCTATCTGCGATCTCCTTACATATTTGCTCCTGAACCTCCCACTGACTATTGGGGACGTATAGTACAATGCTTGCAAAGTGATCTCTCCCTTTTTATTTCTCAGTTCTACCCATATAGACTCAGTGGACGAACCCTCAAGAATGTCCTTTGTCAGCACTGCTGTGATGTTCTCCCTAATCAAAAACATAACTCCCCCTCCTCTCTTGCCTCCTCTTCAATTCTTCCAATAGCATCTGTACCCCAAAACACTGAGCTGCCAGTCTTGTCCTTCCTTTGGCCATGTTTCTGTAATAGGCATAATATCCTACTCCCATTTATCCATCAATGCCCTGATTTCATTTGCCATACCTGTCAGACCTCTTGCATTGAAATAAATGAGTTTAAGTCAGACCTCCCTTACTTCCTACTTTTGCCTGTCCTGTCTAGAGCTAGGATTACCAATACTGCCTTTACTATTTAGCTTGCTCTCATTTACTTCTGTACTGTCCTCAATTTTCTCTTTCGTATCGCTACTGCTCTGGATACCATCCCCCTGCCAGGAAAGTGACTTGTTCCAACTGACATATGGAAGAGTTGCACTTCTTCAGACAGGCTAAAAATCCATTACACCTGTTGAATCCTTTACAGACATCATGGCAGATCAATATGTTGGATTAGGCTCTATTTCAAAATTGTAATGCTGTAGAATTGCAATGCTGTCTTGTTGCACTTGAGCAACAAGTGCAAATGTCTGCTGAAAGGTTCTGTGCAGCAATTCCACCTGTCAATGCTATGCAGAAAAACAAATTTGCTAAAAAAAACAGGATATTTTGGACGGAAATAATGATTGCATCATTTGTGCAGAAAAGACAGATGGTATTTATATGCTATGTGAATTCTTGATCAGAACTGAAGACCATAATGATGAGCAAAATTCCAAAAAAGAACAAAAGAGAAGCTGGTAAAGCAAATGCAAAATAACGTTCCTTGCAAAATGCTTGAGGAAAGAACAGGAAATGCATAAAAGGCACAATGAATTGTTCTGTACAATAAAAATGTCAAAAGTAAAATCACCATAGTCCTACGAGACAATAGGCTGTTCTGCCACTACAGAGATTGTATCAGCCTCTGGCAACTCATTCCATACACACACCACTGTCTGCGTGAAAAAGTTGCCTCTTAGGTCCCTTTTATATCTTTCACCTCTCACCCTAAACCTATGCCCTCCAGTTCATTATCTTCTGTTAATATCACTTATGTTATTTAACTATCTCCTTTACAGATCATTCTACGATTAAATTAGATGGACATTATGACATATACAGAATAAGAAATTTGCAAGGGGACATTCAGATTAAGTGAATGAAAAGTTTATGGTTGATAGTTCACCAGATTGATCCTGGATTTTAGATTCCCTACAATGTGGAAACAGGCCCTTCAGCCCAACCAGTCCACACCGACCCTCCGAAGACTAACCCCCCCAGACCCATTTTCTTCCTACTAATGCACCTAACACTATGGACAATTTACCATGGCCAATTCACCTAACCTGCACATCTTTGGACTGTGGGAAGAAACTGGACCACCCAGAGGAAACCCACGCAGACACCAGGAGAGTGTGCAAACTCCACACAGACAGTCTCCCAAGGCTGAAATTGAACCTGGGATCCTGGTGCTGTGAGGCAGCAGTGCTAACCACTGAGCCACCGTGCCGCCCTAATCTTATGAGGAGAGGTGGAGTAGGTTGGTTTGTACTGATTGGAGTTTAGAGCAATACGAGGAGGGCCTTATTGAAATATATAAGATTCTTAGAAGAACTGACAGGCTAGGTGTGGAGAGATTGCTTCCCCTTGCGAGATAAGTCCAGAGGGCATACTCTCACAGTAATAGGTCAGTCATATAAAATGAGGAATGCTTTCTCTTAAGAATTTTTAGAATTCTTTATGACAGAGGGCTGTAGAGGCTAAGGCATTAAGGACATTCAAGGCTGAGATTGACAAACTTTTAAATCACAGCTGGTCAGGCAGCATCCAAGGAGCAAGAGAATTGACATTTTGAGCATCATTCCAGATGAAGGGCTTATGCTCGAAATGTCAATTCTCCTGCTCCTCGGATGCTGCCTGATTGTGCTGGAAAAGCACAGCCAACACACTTTGACTCTGCTCTCCAGCATCTGTAATCCTTTCTTCCAGACGTTTAAACCAGTAAACCAAGGATTGTGGGAGTACAGAAGGAAATTGGAATTCAGGATTATCAGACCAACCATTTCACTGAATGGCAGAGCAGACTACATAAACTGCATGGCTTACTACTGCTCTTACATTTTATGTTCTAAAACTGTATAGCACGAAGGACGGGTAACTTCTATAATTTGAGACCTGGTTTTACAGGTAAAATGACAGTTGACCAGACAAATGATCATTTAAAGTGCAAATATATTTAAGTATGTGGTATTATATTAACAATAATGCATCGTTCATGCCACAAATGTGCCCTCAGAAACTTACCTTCCCTCAACTTGCACTACATCCATGAACAGTTGCAAGATCCCCAGGTGTGCTACAGTAAAACCTGAAACAAACACAGAAAATGGTGGAAAAATTCAGCAGGTCTGATAGCATCTGTGGAGAGAAGCAGAATTAACATTTTGAATCTGATTCTTCTTCAGAACCCTCAGTTCATATCAAACGTGAAACATTAACTCTATTTCTCTCTCCACAGATGCTGCTAGACATGCTGAGTTTCTTCAGTGTTTTCTGTTATTGCTTCAGATTTCCAGCACTCACAATATGTTACTTTTACGCTAGTGGGGCCTGTTGACCTTGAAGATTTCGCTAGACAACTCCAGTGGTGTTTCAGGGTAGAGGACTCTGAATGCTAAGAGTCTTCTGCCCAGATGTGGGCTTGCCTTCATTGGTTTCAACTTCCAAAGGGTTCCGTGTTGCAGGCAAATTGCAGGTGGAGGTGACAGGAATCTCTGGAGTATCCTGAGAAATGACTTCTGGGGGATCCTCTGTGCTTAAATTCCTTGTCTAGGTGCTTGCTAATTTCACATTGTCTCCTTGACAACAAGGGTCACACAGAGTGAGATCAAGATCAATCGGCCCCCTCTTGCCATTAATGCTGAGCACCAGTGGCTAAATCGATGCAGTGCAGATCTGCATATCCTTTCGGTAACAACTGAGTATTCTGCTCGACCTGCTTTTTAAGGCAGCCACCAATTTGCTGAGCAAGACTATCGGATATATGCATGCCAAAGCCAAAACAGTACGAAAATGTTGCCAAATTCCTCAAAGCTTTGATCCAATTTACTGAGCGACTTTAACAAACCTGCATGTTTCTCCTTTGTCTATGTTTTTCACAAAGTTAATAGTGGCTGACACCATGGTGGGGTCAATGCCAGGTCAACTTTACTCTCCATGGCAGGTGCAGGAAGAATTGTCAATCACAAATCAGCTTCTGGAATCACATCAGTTAATGTTCAATGCAGAAGTGACATACACCCTCAGTGCTGTCCATCCTCTCACAAGACGGACAGATGCTATCAATGGTACAGATGGTCACCTCAACTTCCTGCTAATATCTTTACTGTACCGAAAATTGTATTCAATAAAATATAAAAATTTGTTTGCCATTTTGTTGTACAGACCCCATTTACTCACTACTATCCTTCAGGGTCTATCCCATCACTGACTCAAGGTACACACTAAAAGTTGCCCCAGCATGCCTGAAAATGGACTATAATTGTTTGTTAGGAAAAAGTGAGGATTGCAGATGCTGGCGATTCATGTCAAAAAGTGTGGTGTTGGAAAAGCACAGCCGGTCAGGCAGCATCCAAGGAGCAGGAGGGTCGACATTCAGAGTACAAGCTCTTCATCAGAAATTCCTGACTAAGAGATTATGCTCGAAACATTGACTCTCCTGCTCCTCGGATGCTGCCTGACCAGCTATGTTTTTCCAGCGCCACAATAACTGCTTGTTAGCAAATTTAAAAATGTGGAGTAAGTAGAAGTTGCAGGCAAATGTAAACAAATCAAGTATTCTCTATAATCTTTGATGTAAGCTATTAAACGAATTACACACGCACATCAATCACATTCTAATTTTAACTTAATTTTTTAAGTTTTACCGATTCCTGGTGGGTCAGATTCTTGGTATATGTACACAAGTGATTTTCTGCCTCCTTTCGAAAAGAAATCATCATAAGGTTGAAGCTGTCAACACAAGTAGATATTATTAATTTATTGCTCAAGTAGCAATTATATTTCAAAAAGCAGATTTACTAAGTAAAAAGGCAAATACTTCACATTGTAAAGCTGATACAACAGCAAAGTGTTGAAAAACACCACAATAACACAATATGGAGAGTGAAACAGAATTAATATTTTGAGTTTAAGCTAATCTCAAGACAACCATATAACCACTGTTAATTATTCAACACTGTTGATTGGTTCAATAATATCTTTAGGGAAGAAAATCCACCATCCTTACTTGATCTGGCCTGTAAGTGACTTCAGACCCACAACTGCACACTGGGCAATTAGGGATAGACAACACATGCTGGCCTAAGTAGCAATGTCCACATCTCATGAATGAATAAAATGTCTAATATGACTTTTTTTTGGAACATATTGACTACATGCATTTTATTAAATTTATCATGAACATAAGAAAAGGGGCAGTAACCAGCTCAGTCTGTGAATTTTCAGATATTACACCTTTCCCAGTCAATTTTCTAATATACAGAGGAACCTCGATTCAATGCCTTTCCTCTGGAGCTCAGAGTTTTCTATTAAGTCTGTTCCCCATTCAGGAGACTAGGCAGCAGCTCATGAGCTCATGGCGCGTGACCCCTGTGCACCCCCCCTCCCCCCCATCTGCCCCTCAATGCCATCCAACCCCACCCACCTCCCACACCCCCACCCCCCTGTCCAACACCGCACCCCGAACCCATCCAACACCACCCTTCACTCGCCCCCAAACCCGTCCAACACCGTGCCCCGTCCCCATCACTTTGTTGATTTATCCTATTCATGCCCCTCATGATTTTATAAAACCCTATAAGGTCATCCCTCAGACATCCAGGGAAAATAGCCCTAGCCTATTTAGCCTCTTCCTATAGCTCAAATGCTCCAACCCTGGCAACATCCTTGTAAATCTTTTCTGAATCCTTTCACGTTTCACAACATCTTTCTGATAGGAAGGAGACCAGAACTGAACACAATATTCCAAAAATGACTTAACCAATGTCCTGTACAGCTGCAACATGACCTCCCAACTCCTATACTCAATACTCTGACCAATAAAGGCAAGCATACTAAACGCCTTCTTCACTATCCTATCTACCTGCGACTCCACTTTCAAGGAACAATGGACCTGCACTCCAAGGTCTCTTTGTTCAGCAACACTCCCTAGGTCCTTACCATTAAGTGTAAATGTTCTGCTCTGATTTGCTTTTCCAAAATGCAGCACCTCACATTTATCTAAACTAAACTCTACCTGCCACTCCTCAGCCCACTGGCCTAACTGCTCAAGAACCTGATGTACTCTGAGGTAACCTTCTTCGCTGTCCACTATACCTCCAATTTTGGTGTCACCTGCAAACTTACTAACTACACCTCTTATGCTCACATCCAAATCATTTATGTAAATGATGAAAAGTAGTGGATCCAAGACTGATCCTTGTGGCACACCACTGGTCACAGGTATCCAGTCTGAAAGCAACCGTCCACCACTATCCTCTGTCTTCTACCTTCAAGCCCAGTTCTGTATCCATATGACGAGTTCTCCTTGCATTCCAGTCTCCTTGCTAACCAGTCACCCATGGGAACCTTGTTGAACACCTTACTGAAGTCCATATAGATCGCATCCACCACTCTGCCCTCATCAATCCTCATAGTTACTTCTTCAAAAAACTCAATAAGGTTTGTGAGACTTTTTCCTTAAGGTCATTATTCTGAATAGTTGTACAAGATAACTGGAGCTATTTTCAATGCTGATATTGAAATAACTGCTTATTTGTTTCAGGTTTTGGAATCACACTGGTTTTATAATAAGTTGCTGTGACAACTGTACCATGACGCCTAGGTTGTGAGAAATATTTATTGCACATATGAGCATGGATCTTAAACAAATGCCACTGATGAGACTGAACAATGAGGGAGGCTCATCAAATTCAGCAGACACCCTACTGCTGCCAGCTATGCATCTGTTTGTGCCCAATTTTAATAGTGAAGGGATGCCATTAGTACTGCTGGGTCAATTGGGACCCTGACATTGGAGTGTCCACTTAAGAGCCTCATCCTGTCAACACAGATTTAATTAGTGGCAAAAGACGCACACAACAAGCAGTCAGCAGGCGTTTCTGGTCCGGGGCAGGAAGGGTGCTTTCTCCACTGATCCTTTGTGCAATTCACCAGGTACCCCTAAGGATTAAGCCCCACACCTCTAGACTGGCCTTTCCCAATGTCTCTCAAACCACAGGATCAGACCCACCCTATCCCCTCAGCATGAGGATGTCACCTTGGAACAAGCAAGACTAACTCCAACACTAACCTAATTTCCAATCACATGCCAAAGGCTTCAAGTCCAAGGAATAAAGCTCTGAGGCAGAATCCTGTTCCCATGGGTGAGAAATACCACCTTCAATTTATAATGAATGCAGGACATGGTGTGTCCCTCAAAGGGAATTAAACACTTTGTATAATTAATAGAATCACAATTGTTCTGGTGCAAAAGGTAGTCACTGAGTTCATCTTTGCACCAGCTCTCCAAGTGTTATTAGTTTCATATTCCAGCCTTTTTTCATAACCTTGCACATTACTTCTATTCAAATAATCATCTAATGCACTCTCTCCTACCTTCATTGAACCTGCCTCCACTACATTTCCTGTAAATGCATTCTAGATTCTAAATACTTGAGATAAGAAAAGTTTTTTTTCCCTCTTGATTGCATTTGCTTTCTTTGCATTGTTTGAAATTTGTGCCCTTTCATTTTTGATTTTGTAAAAGTGGGAGGTTAAGCCAGAGGGTAGTTAACCTGTGGAACTCTGTTGCAGAAAGCTATGGAGGTCAAGTCATTCAGTGGATTTGACAGAGATAGATGGGTTCTTGATTGGTAAAGGGATTAAGGGTTACAGGGAGAAGGCAGGAAGATGTGGTTGAGAAACATATCAGTCATGATCGAATGGTGGACCAGATTCAATCGGCTAAATGGCCTAATTCTGCTCTTATTTCTTTTTAATTCATTTGTGGGACATGGGCGTAGCTGGCTGGCCAGCATTGATAGTCCATCCCTATTTGCCCTTGAGAAGGTGGTGGTGAGCTGCATTCTTGAATCACTGCAGTCTACTTGTTGTGGTTGATCCACAATGCCAGTAGGGAGGGGATTCCAGAATTTTGACCCAATGACTTTGAAGGAACAGCAGTATATTTCCATGCCAGAGTGGTGAGTGGCTTGGAGGGGAACTTGGAGGTGGTGTTCCCAAGTACCTGCTGCCCTTGTCCTTCTCGATGGAAGTGGCTGTGGGTTTGCAAGGTCCTGCCTCAGGATCTCTGGTGAATGTCTCAGTGCATCTTATAGATAGTACAAACTGCTGCTACTGACCACTGGTGGTGGAGGGATTGAATGTTTCTAGATGTGGCACCAGTCAAGTAGCCATGCTTTGTCCTGGATGGCGTCAACCTTCCTGAGTGTTCTTGGGAGCTGCACCCATCCTTGCATGAGAGGTGTAACCCATCACACTCCTGAGTTGTGCATTGTAGATGATGGATAGACTTTGGGGGTCTCAGAAGGTGATATTTCTTAATAGCCTCTTTAATTTGTCATTATTCTTCTCACAGTTTACGATGCTTCCAAGCTTAGTGTCAACAACAAACTTTAAAATCGCTCCCTGTACGCCAGGGTTTTAATCATTTGTATCAGCAAGAGTAAGGTTCCAATATTAACAACTACGGCATTCCACAACAAACCTTGTTCTAATCTGAAAAATATCCATTAATGGTTTCTTACCATTCAGCAAATTTTGTATCCTCGAGCTGCATCTCAGGTTTTTCCGACTAAGTGTTACTTTCGTTGGGTTATACTACATTTTCCCCGTTGTGAGACCGAGCAAAATCTTTCATCGTATCTTAAAAAACTTGCCTCATTAACTATCTACCCTGTCAATATGGCTACTCTCTAACACTATCATACTGGTTGCTACTCCTGGAACAATTTCTTGTTAACTAGATATCCATGATGGCACGGTAGGTCAGTGGTTAGCACTGCTGTCTCAAGTCCAGCCTCGAGCAACTGTCCGTGTGGAGTTTGCACATTCTCCCCATGTCTGCGCGGGTTTCCTCTGGGTACTCTAGTTTCCTCCCACAATTCAAAGAAGTGCAGGTTAGGTGAATTGGTCATGCTAAATTGTGCATAATGTTTAGGGATATGTAGGTTAGGTGCATTAGTCAGGGGAAATGTAGAGAAAGAGGAGTGGGGGAATGAGTCTGGGTGGGATACTCTTTGAAGGGATGGTGTGGACTTGTTGGGTCAAATGGCCGGTTTTCACACTGTAGGGATTCTATGATGCCGAGCACTCAGATTATGAAGTTCCCATGCTCACTGGCAGATAATCATTCTGAAGCTGTTGAATGAGGGAAAATTGGCATCGCAATTCTCTGATAGCAGCCTGGAGTTTCTGATGAAATATTCATTTCTGACGAAGGGCTTATGCCCGACACATCGATTCTCCTGCTCCTCAGATGCTGCCTGATCTGCTGTGCTTTTCCAGCACCACTCTCTCAACTCTGATCTCCAGCATCTGCAGTCCTCACTCTCTCGGGGAGTTTCTGGTGGGCATGATAGTCCAGATGAAGGCTGTCCTCTTACCAGAAAATATACAGAGGAGCCACGCCATCAAACCATAAGATAGCGAAGCAAATCAGGCCTTTCAGCCCATCGATATGGCTGGTATGTTCTTAACCCGATTCTGCTGCAATGTCCCCATTACCCTTTATCCCCTTACTAATCACGATCCTATCTATCTCAGTCTTAAGTACACTCATTGAATTGGCCTCAACAGTTTTCTGTGGCAATGCAATGTCTAGGTTCCAGAGGAATGCTCTGCAGTACTGCAAAAAAAAAGTTAACAATCTTTTATACTCGGCCAGGGTGGAAGTGACACACTTCTACTCTATTCTACTTCGCATTCAATATGGAAGATATAGACTGTAGGGAAATAGATGGTGACATCTTGAAAAATGTCCAGATTACAGAGGAAGAAGTGCTGGGTGTCTTGAAACGGTTAAAGGTGGATAAATCCCCAGGACCTTATCAGGTGTACCCGAGAACTCTGTGGGAGGCTAGAGAAGTGATTGTTGGGCCTCTTGCTGAGATATTTGTATCATCGATAGTCACAGTGAGGTGCCGGAAGACTGGAGGTTGGCAAACGTGGTGCCAGTGTTTAAGAAGGGTGGTAAAGACAAGCCAGGGAACTATAGACCGGTGAGCCTGACCTCGGTGATGGGCAAGTTGTTGGAGGGAAAGCTGAGGGACAGGATGTACATGTATTTGGAAAGG
>NC_057712.1:132734175-132779093 GCF_004010195.1 Chiloscyllium plagiosum
GGGGCATGGATAGGATAAATAGACAAAGTCTTTTCCCTGGGATCGGGGAATCCAGAACTAGGTTTAGGCTGAGAGGGGAAAGATATAAAAGAGACCTAAGGGGCAACTTTTTCACGCAGAGGGTGGTACGTGTATGGAATGAGCTGCCAGAAGATGTGGTGGAGGCTGGTAGAATTGCAACATTTAAGAGGCATTTGGATGGGTATATGAATAGGGAGGGTTTAGAGGATATGGGCCTGGTGCTGGCAGGTGGGACTAGATTGGGTTGGGATATCTGGTCAGCATGGACGAGTTGGACTGAAGGGTCTGTTTTCATGCTGTACATCTCTATGACTCTATCTCTGCTACTGTGACTACCTCCGACCAAAACGCCTGTTCGACCACTCACAATTACATACATCTTCCCTCACTCCTCCCACTTCACCCCCAGTGGTCATAACACCAAACAACCTCTGAGCTGCTTACTGAGTCATCTGGAACACTTTCTGGCCACCTGCACAAGCACAAACAGCTTGTGCCACCCACTTCCAGCTCATTCAATCTGTTTATTTTGCTCATTCAATCTGTTTATTTTGGTCATTCAAGGAATATACGGCCAATATGGCAGAAATAACTAGGATGCATAGAGAGGTACCCGTTATTTGGTTTCTGGAGAAAAACCTGTTCCTTGCCGAAAGGCGTGACTAATTTTATCAAAACTTTAAATCCACATTGCAACCTACCCCGATAACCCTTTATCCTCTTGTTTGACAAGAATCTATGTAAAAATATATTGAAAATAGTAAAATACTCTTAAAATATTAAAAATATTCAAGGGCCCTGCCTTTACCACATTTCCAGTAGAGTTCCCAAAGGCTCAAACACCTTCTGAAAGAAAAATAATTTCCAAATTATTGCTTTAAATGGGAGACCAATAAAGTATAAAGTTTGAGAGGCCTTGATGTTTCTTTTAAAGTTGGAATAGAAGCAGTCTGAATGGGTGGGGCCAAGCTCCCATAGAACCAAAATTTTTAGTTTTAGTTTTTAGCAGTTGCTAGGGTCTTGAAACTGGGATTAGAAAGCATAGTACATCTCCCCTGCTACTCTCTCTCTTTCTTTCTGAGTTTACTCTGGAAGATTTTCCTCCTGGACTGGAAAATTGCATGTGAGATAACCTATTTTACTGAATTTGCCTTTGCAAAGGGTGTGCTTATGAGGTATTACTCTATTGCAACAGTTACTGTTTAGTAGATAAATAATCTATTATTCTGTTAAGTTTTCCATTGGGTTTACTTATTCCAATTTCTTCTTCCTTTTGTTGTATTTTAATTATACTGTATGAATGAAGTGTATTTTGCTTCAAGACTGTTAGTTTGACCAATTGAATGACATCCAGATCACAACACCTGGCACTTGCCTTCAAAATAAGAAAATATCAGGATCTAGGCTATCTTCGTAATATATTTTGAGGGGGTTTGGTCTGGTCCATAATATTGGTAGCAACAAAGTCAACTTAAAATGGACCGTTTCTCTTGTCGGGAGCTTTCTCCCATACTCAAATGACTTATTTCAGAAACAGCCTATTTAACCAGAACTTTTTGAGTTAACAGAAAAAGCTTATTAACTACTACATGAAAAAAGAAATACCAATGCAACATATATGCATGCAGAAGGGATCTATTAAACAGGATAAAAAATGAAAGACTGTGAATTCTGTAAATCATAAACAAAAACAAGAATTGCTGAAAAAGCCCAGCAGGTCTGACAGCATTTGTGAAGAGAAATCAGAATTAACGTTTTGGGTCCAGTGACTCTTCCTTAGAGCTGAATGGAGGCTAGGAAAATGTTTTTTTATGCAGAAAGGACGGGATAAGGAGGAAACGATAGGTAGAGATAGAGCACGAAGAGAAACCTCTTCAGTCAGACAGCGATGAATCGATGGAATTTACTGCCACAGAAGGCTGTGGAGGCCAGGTCATTGCGTATATTTAAGATGGAGATAGAAAGGTTCTTGATTGTAGAGGGTATCACGAGAAAGAGGGAGGATGTGATTTTAGAAACCATCAGCCAGGGTTGAATGACAGAGCAGATTCATTTGGCTGAATGGCCCAATTTCTGCTCCTGTGTCTTATGGTCTTAAGAACAGTTGGACAGACAAAGGAGTGGTTAACAATCTGGCTAGGAGGGTGAATAGCTGTTAATGGAGAATGTTCATGGCTAACAATGGATTGCACGTAATAGAGACTATGTGAATACAAGACCTGGTGTATGAGGCTAGGGGCGAGGACATAGGAGGAGAGTTCAAGCCCCAAAGTTATTGAACACAACGTTAAGTCCAGAAGGCTGCAGGGTCTCCAAGCAGAAAATGAGGTGTTGTTCTTCCAGCTCACACTGAGCTTCACTGCTGCCCTTCTGAGACAGAAATATTGGCCAGGGAACAAAGTGGTGTATTGAAGTGGTAAGCTCAAGGTCATTTTTGTGCGCAGAACATAGGTGTTCTACAAAGTTGTTAACTAGTCTATGCTTCATTTCCCCAATGTAGAGGAAATAATATTGTGAGCAGCTATAGACTAGATTGTGTGAAATGCGGGTTAAGTGTTCTTCACCTGAAAGGTATGTTTGGTCCCTTAAGATACTGAGGAGGGAGGATGTAAATGTGCAGGAATTACACTTTTAACACCCTACCTACGTGGCTACTGTCAGAGAGCTATGGGCTTGAAACCCAAGATAGCTCTGTACATTTTCCTTAACATTTGATCTTCCAAAGTGCATCACCTCTCACTTACCCAGATTAAACTACATCTGCCATTTCTCTGCCCATACTTGCAACTGATCTACATCCCACTGTATCCTTTGACAATGTTCTACACCATCCACAACTTCACTAATCTTTGTATTACCTGCAAAATGTACTAACCCACCAATCTACATTTTCAGCCAAGTCATTTCTATCTATCACAAACATCAGGGGTCCAATTACGGATTCCTGCAGAACACCACTAGTCACAGAGCTCCAACTAGAAAAACACCCTTCCACCATTACCCTCCGCCTTCCATTGGCAACTCAATTCTGAATCCACATGGCTAAGTCACAGTGGATCCCACGTATCTTAATCTTCTGGATGAGCCTACCATGAGAGACCTAGTCAATAAATTTACGTAGACAACATCCACTGTCATCATGAAACACATTTGTCACCTCCTCAAAAAATTCAATCAAGTTAGTAAGACATGACCTGCCCTGCACAAATCCATGCTGACTGTCCCTAACTAGGCCACACTTTTCCAAATGCGCCAATCCTATCCCAAAGAATTCTCTCCAATAGTTTCCTCACCACTGATGAGAGACTCACTGGTCTATGATTTCCCAAATTATCCTTATTTTACTTCTTGAACACAGGAACAACATTAGCTACACACCAGTCCTCCAAGACTCTCCAGTGGCTAGTGAGGATACAAAGGTGTTGGTCAAGGCCCCAGCAATCTCATCTCTTGCCTCTCTCAATAATCTAGTGTAGATACGAGTAGGCCCTGTGGAATTATCCATCTTAATGTTCTTCAAGTGACCCAATACTACTTCTTTCTTGATCTCAAAATACCCTGGCATATAAGCATGGTTCACACTTACCTTACTATCTTACGTATCCTTCTGAGTGAATACTGAGTGAAAACTCACCTAGAATCTTGCCCACATATTTTGCCTCCAAACACAAATTCTCTCCTTCATCCTTGAGTGGTCCTACCTTCTCCCTAGTTATCCTCTTGTTTTTTAATATATGCACAGAATATCTTGGGATTCTTTTTAATCCAACTTGTCAAGGTCATTTCATGGCCCCTTCTTGCTCTCCTAATTCGCTGCTTGAGTATTTTCTTGCTTTCATTATATTCCTCACATGCCCTGTTCAATGTTAGCTTCCTAAACATTACATATGTTTTGTTTTCCCTTTTGACTAAATTCATAACCACCGTCATTATCCAAGGATCCCTTAACTGGCCATTCTTGTCTTTTCTCCTTACTGGAACTTGCCAGTCCTATACTCTCTGATCTTTAAACAATTCTCCCACGTCAAATGTGGACTAGCCCAGGTTCATGCTGCTGAAAGATACTGTTCCTAAAACGCATTGTAATCATCCTCCAGGATACCCTGGCCAATCTAAGTTAATCTATGTGCAAATTCAAATCACACAATTTATGTTGCACCTTTCTCACAAACCCACTAATTTTGTAGATACATTCTGAAATATGGTTTCTGCTAAGGGGCCTAGATAATACTCCAACAAGTGTCTTTTTATCTCCACTATTTCTCATCTCTATCCAAACTGATCCTGATATTAATATCATTGCTTTCTATTGTACCTATTCCATCCTTAAATGAACAGAATAACTCCATCATATTTAGCTTCTTGTCCTTCCGAAATGTCACATACCCAAATAATAATTTGGGCCAACACCGTGGCTCAGTGGTTAGCACTGCTGCCTCACCATGCCAGGACCCGGTTCAATTCCAGCTTCGGGCAACTGAGTTTGCACATTCTCCCCAAGCCTGCGTGGACTGCCTCCAGGTACTCCGGTTTCCTCCCATACTCCAAAGATGTGCAGGTTAGGTGGATTGGCCATGTGTCTTCTCCGGTCGGGGCATAGAGTATAAAAATTGACCAGTCATGTTACACTTGAAATATTGTGTAAATTTTTGGTTTCCACATTACCAGAAAGATGTGAAGAGGCTACAGAAACTGTTCACCAGGACCTTTCCAAAAAGAGATTTGATAAATTTGGTTTGTTTCTACTTCAACGGCAAAGGATGAGGGGTGATCTGATAGTCACTTATTGTAGATGTAGTTGCCTGGAACATATCAGAGACCAGAATCACAAACATCCTGCAATTGTAGCACATCACCTGACCCCATCTTTATCGTGTATAAATCAAGTTATTGTTTTCACTTAATTCCTTTGTAATTATTAACTCTAGTTGAAACTTTATTGCTGGAACAGCACAGCAGGTCAGGCAGCATCCAGGGAACAGGAGATTCTCCTGTTCCCTGGATGCTGCCTGACCTGCTGTGCTGTTCCAGCAATAAAGTTTCAACTTTGATCTCCAGCATCTGCAGACCTCACTTTCTCCTCAATTATTAACTCTACCATAGCCACTAGGTTTACTGAAGCTAGAATTTTTTCTAACACAAATAATGTACAATAATTGCTAATAAAAAATTATTTTTTAAAATAAAAGGTGAACAAAATACTCACATATTATTCCATTACATGTTTCTCTATGATGCCACACTTCTGATACATTTCTCCTAAATCAACCATTTCACAGAGAAAGCTCCATCTCTAACTGGCTCTTTATGAAGTCTCCATTGCTCTCTAAACAAAAACATCTCTGCTGCTATCAGCTCTTTAATTCTTCAAAAAGAGTGGATTATCAAACAGTGTCATAAACTGATGAAAGGTCAATGATTACAACACTTATCTTGAACATGAGTTGGAAATCAGACAAAATGTGAATCATAAGTGCTGTACTTGGTCAACATAGTTCCCAGAAAACCAGCTTGCTGTTCTAACAATGGAACTTAACAGCCTGGCCCAACAGAGATGCATAGCAGAGACATGGATCGATAGCTAGCTGGGTCAACAGCCAGTTTGCCCAGATTAAAGACTACAATTATTTTAGCCTCTTTCTCCAAGTTGACAGAATATTATCAGTTGTACAAAGATTAGAAAACAAAGAGGCCCACCAGATCCTCAATTATTCAATAATTTAGAAATAAATCATCATTCTTGCTGCTTTTCTTGCTTTAGTGGTGCTATCAATTTTCTGTTGTACAGAAAATAAAACAGGAATATGGGAGAGTAAGGGCTGCCCATATTTGAAAGACACAAAATAATCGACAAGGGATCAACAGAATTGAATGCCTGCATGTTGGTACCTTTGAACAGGGCTACTCCAAGGTGAACAAGAGGCCCTGCACAGACAGCCATCAGAGACAGTTCAATAAGTGGACATTTAAGGATTAACAGTTTAAAGATTTGTGTCAAAACATTTCAAGGAGATAAAACTTCTACAATGAGACTGTGGCACATAAAAAATCTGAGGATTAAATAAATCCATTAAACTACAACAAGTGATTGATTCCAGCCTCATTAATGAAAGAATGTTGTCCCATTAGGTGAAAAGAACCAGCCAGAATAAAGATAATAAATCTCAGTCATGAGACAAACACAGACAGACAGACAGGCAGAGTCAGCCTAACTCATAATGCAGTTATGAAAACAATAGCTAAAGTAATTTTGTAACAATCTTTGAAGTTATTCATAATGTTAAGAAATCAGTTTGGGTTAGTGATTCTTCAAATATTCAGATAGAAGCAATAGATTACATTGAATTCTATTATATTTTGGTTATATACAGATATACATATATAAGAAAAATATAATAGAAGCAATAGGAGAAAATAGTCCAACAAAGATGTGAAAGTTAACTAGTCCAGGGAAACATTTTCCTTATCTCTAAAATGATGCCAGGCATGTCCTGTATGAAAACAAAGTGCTCGCAATTCATTAGCTAAAGAATGCTAACAGTAGAAGTAGCTGTAGAAGTATTAGTATACAGAAGAACTAACTTTATAATAGGAATCAATATTATGAATCTTATACCAATTAGTTGGATCCAACTGTCTTTTGTTTTCTTAAAATTGGGCAAGCGGGGGATATATGAGGAGTAACAGAATTTGATAGATATCACTTTGAATATAATGTATGACAGCATTCAAGCAGTTCTCAGAGGTAAGCACACCTGGAACAGGTCCAAAGGAGTATGGCCAGTAATTTTAGAATGCAAATTGATAAGATGCATCAGAAGATCACAAGCCTGGAAATTACAATGTCTGTTAAACACCATGAAATCATGGGAACCTGGGACTGTCCACAAGAGTGCCCATCTTTGGTTAGGTGTTTCATAGGATTGGATGTATAGAATAAGGGGTAAGACACAGTGACCATGCTGTATGTGATTACTGTAACACAAAAAGTTTTAAAATGCTGTATTTCACTGTTAAGCTCAAAGCTTGTCATTGATTGCTTTTCCAAAGATTAAGAGAACAACTGTGTTCCCATGTCCAGGCCAGATTCAGGGGAATCTTTGTCCCTTTCCCTGCATGGACCAGTCATTGCTTGAATGAAGACTGTCACTTGCCTGAATCCTGCCTGCCTCCTCAGTCTTTATCCTCAGTCAGGGGTTACGCTCTTACTGGGTGAGATGATGAAACGGCTGAGGAATACTTCCATCCAAATTCCAAGGCAAGCTCCATTAGTTCCCATGATCTTAAAATTGAGGATCAGCCTCAAGTAACAATGTGCACTAATATTTTGGAAGAATTATGCTGAGCAGTTGAAGCCACTTCAGATTTTCTGAGTAAAATCCAAACCTTCTACAGAGTGAATGAAATCGAGCTAGTCTGAAGTTTCCTGTCATGCTTGTTGGCTAGGCATATCCAGAGATTTCAAGAGTTCAATGGCATCATCTGAATCCCCAATGGTTGAGTCCTAAAGGTCATAGTTGTTAGACTGCTTCTGGAGTAAATGGCAACAGAAACAACTAACAATAACAGTAATGCAATTGACCTCATCCTCATCAATATCTCTGCAACAAACAGTTCAGTCCAGGACAGAACTGATAACAGTGACTATTGCAAGAATTCTTGTAAAGATCTTGTCCGGTCTTCACATAAAGGATGTCCTCCATCAGGTTATGTGATACTATCCATATACTAAATGGAATAGACTTCAAAAAAAAATCAAAGAACTCAAAACTGGACATCCATGAAGCCCAGTGGAAATCAAACATAATCTCCCAATTCATGGTCTGGCATATCCACTAGTCTATCATGATCATCAAGCCAAAGGTTCAATCCAACTTCAATGAAGAGTGTAACATAACATGCCAGTTAAACATAAAATAAGCTGTCAAACTGGCAGAAAGGTTATTTCCCCTTTAAGGACAGTCGAAGACCAGAGACTGTGATCCTAGAATAGTGGGTCGCACATTTAACACGGAGACAAAGAAGAATTTCTTCTCTTTGAGAGTAGTGCAACTCTCTTCGACTGTTGTGGAATTCTTTATCACAGAGGGTTGTGAATGCTGAATCTTTCAGTATATTCAAGGCTAAGACACACAGAATTTTAAATCAGTAAGGGAATCAAGGGTTATGGGGGAAAGGCAATAAGATAAATACAAAGGTTATCAGATCAGAGATGATCTCAATAGAATGACAGAACATATTTAATGGGCTAAATCACCTACTTTAGCTCTTTCGTCGTATTGTTTTATGTTCAATGTCAAGCTGCTGGGAAATGCCCAACACCAACATGGCACAGAGTACAGAAGCAAAATTAGGTCAATCAGCTCATCAAGTGTACTCCACCATTTGATCATGATTGATATGCTTCTCAACCCCCATTCTCCTGCCTTCTCCCCATCCTTTGATCCCCTTTCCTATTGATAATTTATCTCTATCTTAAATACACTCAATGACAGTTTCCATAGGGTCTGTTACAATGACTTGTAATGATTAACTGGCAGAGATTTTCCTGCGCATCCAAACACCTCATCTACTGCAGCGGTTGCTATCGATGTGGTCTCCTCTACATCAGGGAAACAAGTTGCTAACTTGTGGAAAGTTTCAGGGAACATCTCTGGGACACACACACCAAACAATCCCACTACCTGGTGGCCAACCACTTCAACTCCCCCTCCCACTCCACCAAGGACATGCAAGTTCTGGGCCTCGTCCACCACCAGATCCACCCAACGGCTAGAGGAACAACTCCTCATCTTCTGCCTTGGGACCCTTCAACCACATGGCATCAACAGTGACTTCACTAGTTTCCAAATCTACCGTCCCCTCATCTCATCCCAGATCCAACCCTTCAACTCAGCACCGCCCTCTTGACCTATCCATCTTCCTTCCCACGTATCTGCTCCACCCTCCCCACCAACCTAATCACAATAACCCCCACCTGCTTCTACCTAACGCCTGCCCAAATACCTTCTCCCCACCCCCACCCTCCTATTTATCTCTAGCCCCCTACCCCCTCCCCCACATTCCCGAGAAGGGGTTATGCCCCGAAACATTGTCTCTCCTGTCCTTGAATGCTGCCTGATCTGCTATGCTTTTCCAGCGCCACCCCTTTCGACACTGATTAACCATCCTCTGGCTGAAGAAATTCCTCTTCATCTCAGTTCTAAAGGGTCAACACTTTACTCTGAGGCTTTGTCCTCAGGTCCTAGTCTCTTCTACAAGTGGAAACATCTTCGCCATATCCACTCTATCCAGATCTCTCAGTGTTCTGTAAGTTTCAATCAGAGCCCCATTCATGTTTCTAAACTCCATCAAGTACACATCCAGAA
Source organism: Chiloscyllium plagiosum (assembly GCF_004010195.1). Classification (NCBI taxonomy): domain Eukaryota; kingdom Metazoa; phylum Chordata; class Chondrichthyes; order Orectolobiformes; family Hemiscylliidae; genus Chiloscyllium; species Chiloscyllium plagiosum. The sequence goes on from NC_057712.1 coordinate 132,743,565, forward strand.
TCCTCAACAAGCCCTTCATCCTGGGATCATTCTGGACACACTACAAGACCAGCATAACCTTCCATACATATGGGGCCCAAAACTGCTCACAATATTCCAAATGGAGTCTGAACAGAGTCTTATACAGCCTCAGTACATACGAACATGGAAACAGGATTAGGCCATCCAGCCCCTTAAGCCTGCTCCACTATTATATTAGATGGTGGCTGATCTGTGGCCTAACTGTATGCCTTGCGCTCATATCCTTTGATACCCTTGCAGAATAAACATTTGTGTTTTTTTGACTTACATTTAACAATTGAATTCATCTTAACTATTGATTGAGGAACAGAGTTCCAAAACTTCACTACTCTTCGCATGTAGAAGTGCTTTCTAACAACTCTAACAACCTGAATGGCCTGCCCCTAAAATTCTTAGACTACATCCCTAGTTCTAGAATCTTCAAGCAGTGGAACTAGTTTACCTGTCTTGTCTTTCCCTGTTAATATCCTGAAGATCCTTAACCTGCTAAATTCTAAAGAATTTATCAAATTTATCCTCATAACGTAACCCCTGATAGAAAAAGAACAGAGACCAATACATTACAGGAACAGCCCTTCGGCCCTCCAAGCCTGCGCGACACATTACTAAAACAGTCTTCCATACCAAAACAGTCTTCAATACTAAAACAGTCTTCACTTACAAGATCCATTTCCTTCCATTCCCCTCCTACGCATGTATTATAGATTAGATTCCCTACAGTGTGGAAACAGGCCCTTCGGCCCAGCAAGTCCACACGGACCCTCCGAAGAGCAACACACCCAAACCCATTCCCCCCTGACTAATGCACCTAACACTACGGGAAATTTAGCATGGCCAATTCACCTAACCTGCGCATCTTTGGACTGTGGAAGGAAACCGGAGCAAACCAACGCAGACATGGGGAGAATGTGCAAACTCCACACAGACAGTTGCCCGAGCCGGGAATTGAACCTGGGTTCCTGGCGCTGTGAGGCAGCAGTGCTAACCACTGAGCCACCGTGCCACACGTATTAGTTCAGGTGTTTCTGGAATGCTGCTATTGTGTTTGCTTCCAGCATCTTCTCTGGCAGCACGTTCCAAGTACTCAGTACCCTTTGTGTAAAAGACTTGTCTCGCACATCTCTTTCAAACATCGCTTACTACCCCATTCCCCTCAATCCATTGCAGATGGAGTTTAATCCGGACAAATGTGAGATGATGCATTTTGGAAAGTCAAGTACAGTTGGAAATTATACAGTGAATGGCAGAACCGTTATGAGTTCCTGTTGTTAGAATTTGCAAACTATTTGTATAGCTGAAAATGTGTTGCTGGAACAGCGCAGCAGGTCAGGCAGCATCCAGGGAACAGGAGAATCGACGTTTCGGGCACAAGCCCTTCTTCGGGAATTCTTATGCCCGAAACGTCGATTCTCCTGTTCCCTGGATGCTGCCTGAACTGCTGCGCTGTTCCAGCAACACATTTTCAGCTCTGATCTCCAGCATCTGCAGACCTCACTTTCTCCTCAAACTATTTGTGTACTTTATCTAATCATTGCTTTTCATGCACATGGTGAATAGATTAACGTGACAACTGTTGACCCAAATTAACATTTATGATGTAGCCATTAAACAATGGAAGATTCATCGTGCATAATGGTTTAATTTCCTTTCGGCTAACTTGCACACACAATGGCATGTGAATGGTCTTTGTTATGACCTGAGCTAATTTTATTACTGGTGAAATCAGACCATCTAGTGATACCTGGCTTGACAGATTAAGTTTTTACTTATTTTCTTTTTAATAAAGTGGTCTTTCACTGAAACATAAGCACTCAATGCTGCAGATTTTGTTTTCAAAATAAGGTTGAAGTTCATTGTCATTGGAAATGAAAATAGAACAAAGCAAACTACCGACACATCACACAATTTCAACAATTTTTAAATACTCAATTAAAAATCCCAAAACATTTCTTCATAAATTGAAAAGAAAACCAACAGCTTTTGCACAGTACTCAAAACAGATCTTTTTACAGTTTTCAAAAAAACACCACCCATATACCACTCACACTAGAGTCGCAGTCTCTAATATATTAAGCTGCGCCCTCTCCCTTGACCATACTCCCTTTAAGGTGAAAGTGAGTACTGCAGATGCTGGAGATTAGAGTCAAGAGTGTGGTGCTGGAAAGCACAGCAGGTCAGGCAGCATCCAAGGAGCAGGAAAATCAACGTCTTAGATTCTCTACTGTGTGGAAACAGGCCCTTCGGCCCAACAAGTCCACACCACCCCTCCGAAAAGAAACCCACCCAAACTCATTCCCCTACCCTATATTTACCCCTGAGATTTTGTTGTCAGGATCAGGATTCCCGGAAGGTACGTTGCCTCCCTAGTGCCAGGGTCCGGGACGTCTCCGATCGGGTGTATAAGATTCTAAAAGGGGAGGGCGAACAGCCAGAAATCCTGTTACATATTGGTACTAATGATATAGCCAGGAAAAGGATCAAGGATATAAAAAGTGATTTCAGGGAGTTAGGATGGAAGCTGCAAAGCAGGACGAACAGAGTAGTGTTCTCTAGTTTACTACCGGTGCCACGAGATAGCGAGGCGAGGAACAGGGAGAGGGCACAGCTTAATACGTGGCTGCGCAGATGGTGTAGGAGGGAGGGCTTCAGATATGTATATAATTGGGATGCCTTCTGGGGAAGGTGGGACCTGTACAAGAAGGACGGGTTGCATCTGAACTGGAAAGGGACCAATGTCCTGGGTGGAAGGTTCGCTTGGGTAGCTTGAGAGGGTTTAAACTAGTATGGCAGGGGGGTGGGAATCTGAGCTATATACCGGAGATGAGAGTTGATGCAGATGAGGCAGTAGCAAGAGGTAGACCAGCTAGTGGGAAGGATTTTCCTGGCAAGGAACCAAGGGATCAGTTAAAGTGTGTTTTCTTTAACACAAGGAGTACCAGGAATAAAACTGATGAACTTAGAGCATGGATCAGTACCTGGTGCTATGATGTTGTGGCCATAACAGAGACATGGGTTTCTCAGGGGCAGGAATGGTTGCTGGATGTTCCAGGGTTTAGAGCATTTAAAAAGAATAGGGAGGGTGGAAACAGAGGAGGGGGTGTAGCACTACTAATCAGAGAGGGTATCACAGCTACAGAAGCTTCCATTGTCGCGGAAGATCTGCCTACCGAGTCAGTATGGGTGGAAATTAGGGAACAGCAAGGGAGCAGTCACCTCGTTAGGGGTTTACTACAATAGCAGCAGGGAGATGGAAAAAAGCATAGGTTGGTAGATTTTGGAAAAGTGTGGACGTAGTAGGGTTGTTGTAATGGGTGACTTTAACTTTCCCAATATTGATTGGAACCTCCTTCGAGCAGAAGATTTGAATGGAGCTGTTTTTGTAAGGTATGTTCAGGACGGTTTCCTAACTCAGTACGTTGACAGGCCGATGAGGTGAGAGGCCATTCTCGACTTGGTGCTCGGCAATGAGCCGGGGCAGGTATCAGATCTTGTGGTGGGAGAGCATTTTGGTGATAGTGACCACAACTGCCTCACATTCTACATAGCTTTGGAGAAGGAGAGGATTACGCAAAATGGGAGGATATTTAATTGGGGAAGAGGAAACTATGATGCGATTAGACATGAGTTAGGAAGCATGGATTAGGAGCAGTTGTTCCATGGTAAAGGCACTATAGACATGTGGAGACTGTTTAAGGAACAGTTGTTGCAAGTGATGAATAAATATGTCCCTCTGAGACAGGCAAGAAGTGGTAAGATAAAGGAACCGTGGATGACGAGAGCGGTGGAGCTTCTCGTCAAAAGGAAAAAGGTAGCTTACATAAGGTGGAGGAAGCTAGGGTCAAGCTCAGCTCTACAGGATTACAGGCAGGCAAGGAAGGAGCTTAAAAATGTTCTGAGGAGAGCCAGGAGAGGGCATGAGAAAGGCTTGGCAGAACGGATTAGGGAGAACACAAAGGCATTTTACACTTATGTGAGGAATAAGAGAATGGTCAAAGAAAGAGTAGGCCCGATCGGGAATAGCATAGGGAATTTGTGTGTGGAGTCTGAGGAGGTAGGGGAAGCCCTAAATGAGTTTTTTGCTTCTGTCTTTACGAAAGAAACGAACTTTGTTGTGAATGAAACCTTTGAAGAGTAGGTGTGCATGCTGAAATGGATAGAGATAGAGGAAGATGATGTGCTGAAAATTTTGTCAAACATTAAGATTGACAAGTCGCCAGGCCCGGACCAGATTTGTCCTCGGCTGCGTTGGGAAATGAGTAATGCAATTGCTTCGCCACTTGCGAAGATCTTTTCATCCTCGCTCTCCACTGGAGTGGTACCTGAGGACTGGAGAGAGGCAAATGTAATTCCTCTCTTCAAGAAAGGAAATAGGGAAATCCCCGGCAATTACATACCAGTAAGTCTCACATCTGTCATCTGTCGTCTGCAAGGTGTTAGAAAGGATTCTGAGGGATAGGATTTATGACCATCTGGAAGAGCATGGCTTGATTAAATGCAGTCAACACACCTTTGTGAGGGGCAGGTCATGCCTCACAAACCTTATCGAGTTCTTTGAGGATGTGACTAGAAAAGTTGATGAGGGTCGAGCTGTGGATGTGGTGTATATGGACTTCAGCAAGGCTTTTGATAAGGTTCCCCATGGTAGGCTCATTCAGAAGGTCAGGAGGAATGGGATTCAGGGGAACATAGCTGTCTGGATACAGAATTGGCTGGCCAACAGAAGACAGCGAGTGGTAGTAGAAGAAAAATATTCTGCCTGAAAGTCAGTGGTGAGTGGTGTTCCACAGGGGTCTGTCCTAGGGCCTCTATTGTTTGTAATTTTTATTAATGACTTGGATGAGGAGATTGAAGGATGGGTCAGCAAGTTTGCAGATGACACAAAGGTTGGAGGTGTCGTTGACAGTATAGAGGGCTGTTGTAGGCTGCAGCAGGACATTGACAGGATGCAGAGATGGGCTGAGAGGTGGCAGATGGAGTTTACCTTGGATAAATGCGAGGTGATGCATTTTGGAAGGTCGAATTTGAAAGCTGAGTACAGGATTAAGGATAGGATTCTTGGTAGTGTGGAGGAACACAAGGATCTTGGTGTGCAGGTACATAGATCCCTTAAAATGGCCACTCAAGTGGACAGGGTTGTTAAGAAAGCATATGGTGTTTTGGATTTCATTAACGGGGGGATTGAGTTGAAGAGTCGTGAGATCTTGTTGCAGCTCTAACTTTGGTTAGACCGCACTTGGTTGGAATATTGCATCCAGTTCTGGACACCCTATTATAGGAAAGATGTGGATGCTTTGGAGAGGGTTCAGAGGAGGTTTACCAGGATGCTGCCTGGACTGGAGGGCTTATCTTATGAAGAGAGGTTGACTGAGCTCGGACTTTTTTCATTGGAGAAAAGGAGGAGAAGAGGGGACCTAATTGAGGTATACAAGATAATGAGAGGCATAGATAGAGTCGATAGAGGATCAGTGGTCGGTACAACATCGTGGGCTGAAGGGCCTGTTCTGTGCTGTACTGTACTATGTTCTATGTTCTAATGCACCTAACACTGTAGGCAATTTAGCATGGCCAATTCACCTGACCTGCACATCTTTGGATTGTGGGAGGAAACCGGAGCATCCGGAGGAAACCCACGCAGACACAGGGAGAATGTACAAACTCCACACAGACAGACGGGAATCGAACCCAGGACCCTGGTGCTGTGAGGCAGCAGTGCTATCGTGCCACCCATTTTGGGCAAAAGCCCTTCATCAGCAATGAGGCTGGGAGCCTTGAGGGTAGAGAGATAAATGGGAATCGGGTGACGCTGGGGGGAGGGGGATGGTAGCTGAGAGTGCAATAAGTGGATGAGGTGAGGGTAAAGGTGATAGGTCGGAGGAGAGGGTGGAGTAGATAGGTGGGAAGGAGGATTGACAGTTGAGACTGGTCATGAGGACAGTGCTAAGCTGGAAGGTTGGAACTGGGGTAAGGTGGGAGGAGGGGAAATGAGGAAACTGGTGAAATTTACATTGATGCCATAGGGGTTGGAGGGTCCTGAGGCAGAAGATGAGGTGTTCTTCCTCCTGGCATGAAGTGGTAAGGGAGTGGTGGTAGAGGAGGCCCACGACCTGCACGTCCTTGGCAGAGTGGAAGAGGGAGTTAAAGTGTTCGGCCATGGGCAGGCGGGTTGATTGGTGCGGGTGTCCCGAAATGTTCTCTGAAGTGCTTTGCGAGTAGGCATCCTGTCCCTCCAGAGTAGTCTGCATCGGGGCATACGGACAGCGTAGATGACATGTGTGGAAGTGCATTTGAAACTTTGATGGATGTGGAAGGTTCTTTTGGGGCCGTGGACAGAGATGAGGGGGGAGGTGTGTGCGCAGGTTTGGCAATTTCTGCAGTGGCAGGGGAATATGCCGGGAGGGAAGGGTGGGTTGTTGGGGGGATGAACCTGACAAGGTAGCCGTAGAGGGCACGGTCTTTTCGGAAAGTGGATTGGGTTGGGGACGGAAGTATATCTCTGGTGGTGGGGTCTGTTTGTAGGTGGTGTAAATGGCAGAGCATGCTGCAATGTATATGGAGGTTGGTGAGGTGGAAAATGAGGACCAGGGAGGTTTTATCCTCCTTGTGGTTGGAGGGGCGGGGCTCAAGGACAGAGGATGAGAAGCTCTGGAGTGCACCATCAACCACGTGGGAGGCGAAATTGCGGTCTTTAAAGAAGGAGGCCATCTGGTATGTTCTATGGTGGAACTGGTTATCTTGCAAACAGATGCAGCAGAGGCCGAGGAATTGGAAATAAGGGATAGCATTTTTGCAGGAGGCAGGGTGGGAGGAGGTGTAATCCAGGTAGCTGTGGAGTCGGTGGGTTTGTGGAAAATGTCAGTGTTGAGTTGGTCACTGTTAAAGCAAGCATACTTGCTCTAAGTATTCTCTTCAGGGTTCCAAACCAAAACTTATGGTCTCAGGCTATCACTAACTCTTTACTCTAAAGATAAGCCAATTCATTGTATCCTTCCCTTCTCCGAAGTAATGTTCTAGAGTCATCTTCAGCAAAGAACTTCACAGAAGTGCCCAAACCTCCAAGTATAACTCAAATGAAAATATTTCTCTGGACTAAGACGGTTTCCCTTAAGTTTAAAAGCTACATCTAACATTTTAAGTTGGAACTTGTTTATCTTGTTCAATCATACAATCTACCATGTGCACAAAAACCCATTCATTCCACAAACTTTTAAAATAAATCACAATGGCTACAAACGTTCACGAAAAGTTAATGATTAACTTCAGATATTCAAATAACTGACATACTACTGACTCAAATAACAAAAACAACTCAATCTTACATTAAACTTTATTATTCCACGAAGTCTCCATCACATGCTGCATCGGTGATTATATATTACTACTGTCACATCCATCCCTCCCATGCCCCTAATCATCACCTTAATCATTCTCATGGAATTTCAGCTGTCCCGCTTGTGAACAGTTACTGAAAGAAGTGACAGAAGTTGGTTCAGCTTTTATATATTAGTGGCCTTCAATTTACAGTGAAAGTTTGCCTTTAAAAGGCCTCAAAGCAGTGTTTACACAATAACTTTTTCTAATTTTATCAATTTCCTCTTTTTGATGTGTTTTTATCCTGCTTAAACATGAGCAAACATATCTGATACTCCTTCCTTTTGTATTTCCCATCCATAAATTCCATATTTTGGAGAAGATACTACAACTGATTTGGAGGTGCCGGTGTTCGACTGGAGTGTACAAAGTTAAAAATCGCACAAACACCAGGTTATCGTCCAACAGGTTTATTTGGAAGCACGAGCTTTCGGAGCAATGCTCCTTCATCAGGTGGTTGTGGAGTATAAGATCGTAGGACACGGAATTTATAGCGAAAGTTTACAGTGTGATGTAACTAAAATTATATATTGAAAAAGACCTGAAATGTTAGTTGAGTCCCTCATCTTTTAGAATGAGCATGTTGGTTTCAGTTCTTTCACATGTAAATCCCAGAACTTCCTTAAAGTTACATTCTCAAGTGAACTTTAACAACAGATGCCATGTTGGCCCAGATAATGCACTGAAGGTGTGAGGCACCCTGTGTGAGGCTGTCTGTGCCCCAATGTTCATACTGATTCTAATCTAAAAAAGGGATTTACAGAATCTTACATGGATTAATGCAAAATAATGAGCAAAATAAAATGCAATTCTGCAAGTACAAATTCACCCCACAAACTGTGTGTGCGTGGAGGGGGGGGGGGAGGTATGAGTGCCTGTGTGAGAGTGTATGTATGTGTATGTGTGAGAGTGTGAGAGTAAAGGGATATAAGTCTGTGAGAGAATGTATGTAAGTCAAAATGTCCCGGACCCCTGAAGTGTTCTCCGACTGGGAAGGAACATTACTGTCTGTTGATTTTTGTGTGTGTCCATTCATCCATTGTCATAGCGTCTGCTGGGTCTCACCAATGTACCATGCCTCAGAGCACCCTTGCCTGCAGCGTATGAGATAGACAATGTTGGCTGAGTCACATACATGGTGGGAGGTGTCCCCACATATAATAGTGGCATCCATGTCGACACTCTTACGCTGCAGGCAAGGATGCCCTGAGGCATGGTACATTAGTGAGACCAAGCAGAGGCTATGGCAACTGATGAATGGACACCGCACAACAATCAACAGACAAAAGTTTCCCTCCCAGTCAGAAAACACTTGCGTGGTCTAGGACATTCGAGCTTGGACCTTCGGGTGACCATCCTCCAAGACAGACTTCGGGACAAGCAACAACGCAAAGTGGCCGAGCAGAGGCTGACAGCCAAGTATGGTACCCATGGGAATGGCCTCAACTGGGACCTTGTCACACTACACACACACACACACACACACACATTACAACCCCCACACCCCGCACATACACACCTGCACCTACACAGAAGTTTGTGGGGTGAATCTGTACTTACAGAATTGCATTCTATTTTGCTCAAAAACTGCATTAATCCATGTAAGATTCTGTAAATCCCTTTTTTTTAGATTAGAATTAGTATGAACATTGGGGCACAGACAGCCTCACACAGGACACCTCACACTTTCAGTGCATTATCTGGGCCAATATGGCACCTATTGTTAAATTCACTTGAGAATGTAACTTTAAGTTCTAGGATTTACATGCAAAAGAACTGAAACCAACATGCCCATTCTAAAAGATGAGTGACTTAACAAACAATCCAGGTCTTTTTCAATATATAATTTCACTTACATCATACTGAAAAATTTTGCTATAAATTCTGTCCTACGATCTTATACTCCACAACCACCTGATGAAGGAGCAGCGCTTTGAAGGCTACTGCTTCCAAATAAACCTGTTGGACGATAACCTGGTGTTGTGTGATTTTAACAACTGTAAAAAGGTGGTTAAATGCTTGTCTTTTTAATTATTTTCCCCTGTACTATCCTACTTTTAAGCACACATCGTCCCCTCCCCAATACACTCAGCCTTCTAATTTCCTCTGTCCTCTGTTCTGTTTCAACCGCCTCCAATTAATCTTGGTGATTTCCCAGGTCATTCTTTCTCTTTTCCCTTGTTCTAACTACCATGGATAACTGATACACAGTCACACTTTTACGCCACGTTATTTAGCACTTCTGCTGTTTCTTCCACCTTCCGACATCATGTTACACTATAGTTTTCCTTATTCTTCATATTCAGCTCTTACGTATTGTATCTGTTATCTCTAAAACTGTGACTCTACCATCTCATCATAGTTTGCTGCCTCCATTAGCCATAGTTAAAAATCACACAACACCAGGTTATAGTCCAACAGGTTTATTGGAAGCACTAGCTTTCGGAGAGCTGGTCCTTCTTCAAGTAGTTGTGGAGCGTCTTATGGTCCTGCTCCAAACCTGCCTGATGAAGAAGCAGCACTCCAAAAGCTAGTACTTCCAAATAAACATGTTGGACTATAACCTGTTGTTGTGTGATTTTTAACTTTGTCCACCCCAGTCCAAACACCAGCTCCTCCACATCATTTCTGAACTCCTTCCACAAGCAATCAATCCAGCTTTGTCTCAATCTTTTCTGTTGATTACCCTTTTATGCTACACTTGCATTTAATGTATTGCCCTTCTTTTTTGGATCATCCTTTTGAAATCAGACATGTTTGCCCGTCCAGCTCAGGTTGGGCAAAATAAGCCAGCATTGCTACATCGATTGGAAAAGCTGTCAGACCGGTTAGTCTTCAATCCCGACACTAATCAGTCAACATATGGAAGCCCAAGTTCCTCAGACTGTAAACTTTGATAGGCTATTCTCACATTGTCAACCATCACTCCAAACACTGCGATCTGTTTCATTACAGGTGCTCTGGCAGTAAGCTTTGATGCTAACATGATTAGTTCTCACTCAAGACGCTATAAACAGTTCTACTAAGTATCTTCTCATTTCTGAGGGAGCCAAGCATTAAACTCATTGCAGCGTGAAGAAAGCAATCGACCTCACCTGATACACCAGTCAAGTTTGCAACTACAATTGTTTTCTGCTTACAAATTGCACATGAATTTAATTCCAGAAGATTAGAGTTTTAATGAGCATTCAACACATGCTATTTGAATGCAAAAAGAGATTCCTGGCTCAAAAATCAACCAGCCTGCAAGTTTCTAACAATAGAATACCAAAAGTTTAACTAATCATTGAGATACTTACATTTTACTTCCTGTACAATTCTTGCAACACACAGCCTTCTAAAAGCTCTGGGGTGGGCTCAGAAGATTCCGCCCCAACTCCATCTTAAATTGAAGATTCCTTATTATTAAACTGTGTCATCTTGTCCCAGACCTCACCACAAGAAGAACCAATCTTTTAAAGTTCACCTTGTCAAATGCTTGCAGGATCTGAAACATCTTAAGAACATGAGAATTAGGAGCAAGAGTAGGCCATCTGGCCCTTCAAGCCCGCTCTCTTAATTCTTTTGCTGTTCAAAAAAGTATCTAGCTTAGCTTTAAAAACATTTACTGTGGAAGCCTCAACTACCCACTAGGCAGGGAGTTCCATAGATTCACAACCCTCTGGCTGAAAAAGTTCCTTTTCAACTCAGGCCTAAATCTGCTCCAGGTTTGAGGCTATGCCTTCGTCCTAGTTTCACCTGCCAATGGAAACATCCTCTCTACCTCTATCTTATATATTCCCTTCATAAAATTATGTGTTTCAATATTATCTCCCCTCATTCTTCTAAATTTCAGTGAATATAATCCCAGTCTACTCAGTCTCTCCTTGTAAGCCAACCCTCTCAACTCCGGTATCAACCAAGTAAACCTCATCTACAACCCCTCTAGCGCCAATATATCCTTTCTCAAGTAAGACCAAAACTGAATGCAGTACCAAGTGTAGCCTCACCAGCACCCTATACAGTTGCAAAATAACCTCCCTGTTTTTAAACTTAATCTCTTTAGCAATGAAGAACAAAATTCCATTTGCTGTTTTAATTTCCTGTCGCACCTGCAGACCAAACTTTTGCACAAGGACACCCAGATTCATGTGTACAGCAGCACACTGTAATCTTTTACCATTCAAATAGTACTGTTTTTACTGTTACCCCTACCAAAATGGGTGACTTCACTTTATCAATATTGTACTCCATCTGCCATTCCTTTGCCCACTCATTTAAACTATGTCCCTCTGCAAAGATTCACAGTCCTCTGCACACTTTGCCTTACCACTCATCTTCGTCTCATCCACAAACCTCGTCACACTACGTGTTCCCCAATTCCAAACCATCTATGTAAACTGTGAATAATTGCAGTCCCACATTGATTCCTGAGGCACACTACTAGTCACCAATCGGCAACTAGAAAAGCACTCATTTATTCCCACTCTTTATTTCCGGTACTCTTTACTCTTAACAAATCCTCTATCTATGCTAATACATTACCCATAACACCAAGCACCTTTATCTCATGCAGCAGCCTTCTGTGCGGAACTTTGCTGAATGCCATTTGGAAATCTAGATACACCACATCTATTGGGTCCCCATTGTCCACAATGCTCATAAGAATTCCAGTAGATCAGTTAAGTATGACCTGCCTTTCATGAACCTATGCTTCTTCTGTCCAATGGGACAATTTCTATCTAGATGTTTTCTATTTCTTCCTTGATAGTAGATTCAAGCATTTTCCCCACTACAGAGGTTAAGTTAAACAACATATAATTCCCTATCCTTTGTCTACCTCCTTTTTTAAGCATTGGCATCACAGTTGCTGTTTTCCAATCGGCTGGAACTGCCCCAGGGTCCAGTGAATTTTGGAAAAGATTACACCTTACTCTTCTAAACTTCAGTAAGTATAAACACAGCTTTCCTCACAGGACAAATCTCCCACATCTCAGTTAATAGTCAAATGAATCTTCTCTGAACTGCTTACAATGCATTTACACTTTTCCTCAGTAAGGAATCTCAAACTGTACACAGTACACCGAAATGTTCTACACGGGTATAGTGTTGTCGTAATGTCACTGGGCTGATTTTTCAAAAGCCCAGGTTTATTGCTCTGAGGGTAAAGGCTCAAATTCCTTGTGGAAGTAAAATTCAATTAATAAACCAAGAATGTTCGAAAAAATGCTAATAAAATGCCAATAAATAATTTACCACGGAACCATAACTGACTGGTGCAAAAGCCCATCTGGTTCACAAATGTTCTTTAGGGAAATAAATCTCCCATCTTTGCCCATACTGGCCTATAGTAATAAAAGTTTACTCATGGCAATGTTTGGGGAGGGGGATGGGAATTGATAGTAAGTTTGTGATGAGACAAAGATTGGCCAGGTAGTTGGCAATTACAAGGAAACTGTTAGGTTACAGGAGGATATAAATGGATTAGACAGTTCAATGGCAGACAAAACCCTGATAAGTGTGAGATGAGCTGAAAAATGTGCTGCTGGAAAAGCGCAGCAGGTCAGGCAGCATCCAAGGAGCAGGAGAATCGACGTTTCGGGCATAAGCCCTTCTGCTCAGTCCAAGGGTTGGGACTGAGATAAGGTGGGGAGAGAGGGAATGAGGAAGCTGGAGAAATCTGCAATCATCCCTTGTGGTTGGAGGGTTCCTAGGCGGAAGATGAACCGCTCTTCCTCCAGGTGTCGTGTTGCCATGGTCTGGCGATGGAGGAGGCCAAGGACCTGCATGTCCTTGGCGGAGTGGGAGTGGGAGTTAAAGTGTTCAGCCACGGGGCGGTTGGGTTGGTTGGTGCGGGTGTCCCACAGGTATCCTCTGAAACGTTCCGCAAGTAGGCGGCCTGTCTCCCCAATGTAGAGGAGGGGAAGTGAGAGGATTGGAAAGAGAAGTTGTTCAGAGTGAAGACCAGTTCAGTCAGTCGAAGGAGGGTGTCAGTCCTGAAGAAGGGCTTATGCCCAAAATGTCGATTCTCCTGCTCCTTGGATGCTGCTTGACCTGCTGCGCTTTTCCAGCAACACATTTTCAGCTCTGATCTCCAGTATTTGCAGTCCTCACTTTCTCCTAAGTGTGAGATGATGCAGTTTGGAAAAAGGAACAAGGCAAGGGAGTACTGAATGGCAGAATATGAGGAAGCTCAGAGGGACAGATTGATCTTGAATGTTTGTCTACAGATCCCTGAAAGGCACTTGGGATGCTTGTCTTTATCCATCAGAGCATAGAATATAAGAGCAGGGAAGTCATGTTGGAGCTGGACAGAAATTTAGTCGAAGCATCAATAACATAGAACATTACAGCACAGTACAGGCCCTTCGGCCCTCGATGTTGCGCCGCCCTGTCATACTAATCTGAAGCCCATCCCACTTACACCATTCCATGTACGTCCATATGCCTGTCCAATGACGACTTAAATGCACTTAAACTTGGTGAATCTACTACCATTGCAGGCAAAGTATTCCATACCCTTACTACTAGTCTGAGTAAAGAAACTACCTCTGACATCTGTCTTATACCTATCTCCCCTCACTTTAACAAGTTGGTATAATTTTAAAGTAAAAGGCAGGAGATTGAGAGGTAATTTCTGGAAAAATGCCTTCATCCAGAAGGTAGTGGGGGTCTAGAACAAACTGGCTAGGAGAATAATTGAGGCAGGAAATCTCATAAGCCTCAAAAAGTACTTGGTTGAACACCTAAAGTATCATAATATTCAAGGCTCTGGGCCTAGTGCAGGAAAGTGGAACTAGTGTAGGCGATAGTACTTTTTTGGCAGTACAGACTTGATGGGCCAAAGGGCCTCTTCCGTACTGTGTGATTCTATAATTCCAGGAAGCCACTCAGTTCAAGGGCAATTAAAGATGGACAACAAATGCTTGCCTTGCCACTGATGACCACATGCAAAAAAATACAAGAAAGAAAAATGTGGTTCCAACAATACTTTATACAACTGCAGTGACACAGCACTATATTCCATTTCTATTCCATTCCCTTCACAATAAATGGCAAATGTAGCAATATTCAATTTGTCTTCCTCATCACTTATTGTGATAGGATAGGATAGTGAAGGCGGCATTTGGTATGCTTTCCTTTATTGATCAGAGTATTGAGTTGGGAGGTGATGATGCAGCTGTGCAGGACATTGGTTAGGCCACTGTTGGAATATTGCGTGCAATTCTGGTCTCCTTCCTATTAAAAAGATGTGAAACTTGAATGGTTCAGAAAATATTTACGAGGATGTTGCCAGGGTTAGAGGATTTGAGCTATAGGGAGAGGTTGAATAGGCTAGGGCTATTTTCCCTGGAGTGTCCTAGGCTGAGGGGTGACCTAATAGAGGTTTATAAAATCATGAGGGGCATGGATACGATAAATAGACAAAGTCTTTTCCCTGGGGTGGTGGAGTCCAGAACTAGAGGGCATAGGTTTAGGGTGAGAGGGGAAAGATATGAAAAAAAGACCTAAGGGGTAACGTTTTCACACAAAGGGTGGTACGTGCATGGAATGAGCTGCCAGAGGAAGTGTTGGAGGCTAGTACAATTGCAACATTTAAAAGGCATCTGGATGGGTACATGAATAGGAACGATCTGGAGAGGTACTGGCAGGTGGGATTAGATTGGATTGGGATATCTGGTAGGCATGAACAATTTGGACCGAAGGGTCTGTTTCCGTGCTGTACATCTCTATGACTCTATGACATTACATGTCTCTGTACCTAAAGAGGACTGCAATTCTCTTCATTTAAATATATGCTGTTTTTCTATCCTTCTTGCCAAAATCTGTTTTTTAGGGTAAACTCTTTGCACGACTTTGATTTGCTGCTAGAAAAATGTTCTATTAATTATTATTCTTTATTACACTGTAATTTGTACACACTATATCTATTGCCTTGATGTGTCAAGCATTACTGTGCTGTCTTGCGTGTTTTGCACTTCTTATGCACTTTATGCCACCCTGTGTATAATCGTGTAGTTTGTGCTGTCCATGTTCGTGGAGGAATGCTGTCACATTTTACTGTATCAGTTGTATATTGTCAAAATGATGGATAAGGCTACTCTTGACTTGACTCTCTTGAAAATGTTTCAGGGTGGTTAATGCTTCTTTCTCTCCACAAATGCGATCTGACCTACTGAGTTTTTCCAACATTTCTGATTTTTCTTTATGTTTATGGGGTGGTTCAATAAAAGATCCACAAGGTTATGACAGATTTGAGTTCGGTAGATAAGGAGAAATTATGCCAGTTAACTCATACTACAAAGGACCAGGGAACTCAAATTTGCTGTTTTGGCTTTAAGGAAATTAATAGATACGATTAAGGTAATCAAGCAGGAGAGTGGGACAGACTAAATTACAGTATGAGGAGCCAGTTATCAGTTGATTAGTCTCCTTTTATGTTGTAATGGCTTATGCCACAATGACTTACAGATAATGAATCCAAAATAAATTCCTCAACATCACTTTTCGGCAACTGTAGTCTTTCAGTCATGACTTCAATTAGGTATCGATGTGCTTGATCAAGTTTCAATTTTCTTTGCTCCCTAGCCTCTCTGTGTCTTGCCTAAAAATCAAAAGTAAAACAAAAAAATAGATTAAATCAATACACTTGTAAGGATACAAGGAAGAAGTCTTTAACCAATATCTCTTTTTCTTGAAGACATCCTGAACTATCATATGAGAACATCCAGAGGTCAGCAGGGAGAATAACAAATGACAAAAAAATCTTTGAACCAAGAACACAAGAATGTCCTTAGATGTAGTAAATTAAGGAACCTTCTTTGTACCAACGTATCCAGAACCTGCTTTGCATCTGAACCATAATGTGTTTCAATTGAAAACAAGAAAAAAAAAATAGAATTTGCAAATGACTTTAAGCAATTGATCAGCTATGTTTCAGAAACTGGAACAAGTGTCGTGGGATACTGAACTATAGAAAAGTAGCACTGAAGCTAAAAAGAAGAACCTACAAGAGTTGAGAGTCTGGTTTTGATGTATGATGATAAGAAATAAGAACAGGAGCAGGCTCTTAAGCCTGCTCCAGCATTCGATATGAACATGGCTGATCCGATATTCCTCACATCCACTTTCCTGCACTATCCCCATAGCCTATGATTCCGCTATTATCAAAAATTTCTTCCAGCCTTAAATATATCCAAGGATTCTGCCTCAATAGCTCTCTTAGGCAATTTCCAAAGACTTGCAACCTTCAAAGAAGAATTCCTCTTAATCTCTGTGTCTTAATTTGACACACCTCTATTTTGAGACTATGCCCTCTGGTCACAGACATTCCCAAGAGGGGAGACATCGTCTCAGCATTTATCCTGTCAAGCCCTTTCATAATCCTACACGCTTCAAAAGAGTTTATCTCTCATTCTTATAAATTCCAACAACTACGGTCCTACGGTCCCAAACTGTTTAACCTTTACTCATACGGCAACCCCTCCAACTGAGGATCAACTGGGGATAATCCTTTTGAACCTTCTCTGAACTACGTCAAACGTATGATACCTTTCCTGAATAGGGATTCGAAACTGCTCACAATACTCAAAACGAAGTCTCACCAGCATCTTGTACAGTTGCAGTAAGACTCCCTTACTCTTATATTCTAACACCCTTGAGATAAGGGTTAACATTCCATTAATTTTCCCAATTACTTGCTGCACCTGTGTGCTAACTTTCTGTAGACTAACGTGAGGGCTGCAGATGTTGAAAACCAGAGTTTAGATCAGAGTGGTGCTGAAAAAGCACAGCACGTAAGGCAGCATCTGAGGAGCAGGAAAATCGACGTTTCGGGCAAAAGTCTTTCACCAGGAGTGGAAGCAGGGAGCCTCCTGGGTGGAGAGATAAATGGGTTGGGTGGGGCTGGGGAGAAGGTTGCAAAGAGTACAATAGGTGAATGGGGGTGGGGATGGAGGTGATAGGTCAGAGAGGAGGGTGGGGGAAGGTAGCAAAGAGTACAATAGGTGAATGGGATGGAGATGAATGGTCAGAGGGGAGGGTGGAATGGATAGGTGGGAAGGAAGATTGGCAGGTAAGACAGATCATGAGGACAGTGCTGAGCTGGAAGGTTGGAACTGAGGTAAGGTGGAGGAAGGGGAAATGAGGAAACTGGTGGTCCACATTGATGCCCTGGGATTGAAATGTTCAAAGGCGGAAGATGAGGCATTCTTCCTCCAGGCATCGGGTGGTGAGATGCGGTGGTGGAGGAGGCCCAGGACCTACATGTCCCCGGCAGAGTGGGAGGGGGAGTTGAAATGTTGGGCCACGGGGCGGTGGGGTTGATTGGTGTGGGTGTCTCGGAGATGTTCCCTGAAGTGCTCTGCTAGGAGGCGTCCAGTTTCCCCAATGTAGAGGAGACTGCATCTGGAGCAACGATTACAATAAATGACATTGGTGGAAGTGCAGGTGAAAATGTGATGGTTGTGGAAGGCTCCACATCCCGCACCTCAAACCACACTCCTCCAACCGTAACAAGGACAGAACCTCCCTGGCAATTTCCACCCTTCCAACCTTCGCATTAACTGCATCATCTGCCGACATTTCCGCCACCTCCAAATGGACCCCACCACCAGGGATATATTTACATCCCCACCTCTTTCTGCTTTCCACAAAGACTGTTCCCTCCATGACTACCTGGTCAGGTCCACGCCTCTCAACAACCCACCCTGCCGTCCTGGCATCCTCCCCTGCCACCGCAGGAATTGCAAAACCTGTACCCATACCTCCTCCCTCACCTCCATCAAAGTTTCACCTGCACATCCACCAATATCATTTGTTGTATCCATTGCTCCCGATGTGGTCTCCTCTACATTGGGGAGACTAGACGCCTCCTCACAGAGCACTTCAGGGAACATCTCCGAGACACCCGCACCAATCAACCCCACCGCCCCTTGGCCCAACATTTCAACTCTGCCGAGGACATGCAGGTCCTGGGCCTCCTCCACCGCCACTCCCTCACCACCCGACGCCTGGAGGAAGAACCCCTCATCTTCCGCCTCAGAACACTTCAACCTCAGAGCATCAATGTGAACTTCACCAGTTTCCTCATTACCCCATCTCCCACCTTCCAGCTCAGCACTGTCCTCATGATCTGTCCTACCTGCCAATCTTCCTTCCCACCTATCCGCTCCACCATCCTCTCTGACCATTCACCACCAAGCTCACCCCCATTCACGTCTTTGCTACCTTCTCCCCAGCCTCACCCCGCCTATTTATCTCTCCACTCTGGAGGCTCCCTCCCTCCATTCCTGATTAAGGGCTTTTGCCCAATATGTCGATTTTCCTGCTTCTTGGATGCTACCTGACCTGCTGTGCTTTTCCAGCACCACTCAGACCTAAAAACTGCTTGCTTTCTGTGTTTCATGCAGAAGCACCAAATCCCTTTATTGCAGCTTTCTGCAGATTTTCCCCATTTAAATAAAACTCTATTCTTTTGTTCTCCTTTTCAAAATGAAGAGCTTTGCATTTTCCACATTATACTCCATTTGCCAATTTTATCGCCCATTTACTTCATCTATCAATGTCTCTCTGTAAACTGTTTGTATGCCTCTCATAACATGCCTTTCTATCTATTTTTGTGCTGGCAACAAATTTGGCTATTGCACATTCACATCCTTTGTCTAAGTCATTAACATATATTGTAAATAGCTGCACTCCCTGTACTGATTCCTGTTGAACCCCACTGGTTACAGAGTTACCAACTTGAAAAAGAACCCCTTATCCCCATTCACTGTTTCATGCCCATCAGCCAACCCTCTGTCCAAATCAATATATTATTCCTAATGCCACCGGTTCTTACGACCAAGCCGTTTATTAGTTACCTTGTCAAACATGGTCTGAAGGCCAAAATGTAACACTTGTACTGATTCCCCTCTATTCACTTCCTGGATAATTGATTACAATACGTTTTCCGCAATAAAAGTTCAGCTAATTGGCTGATAGAGATTTCTTTTTTGCCCCCCTCCCTTTTCGAATAGGGGTGTCATATTGCCAAATACTGGAGGATTGGAAAGCTGTCAAAGTCCAAGGAATTACAACCACTGCACCCACTGTGTAGAACATAGAACATAGAATAATACAGCACAGAACAGGCCCTTCGACCCACGATGTTGTGCCGAACATTTGTCCGAGCTTAAGCACCTATCCATGTACCTATCCAATTGCCGCTTAGAGGTCACCAATGATTCTGATTCTGTCACTCCCACAGGCAGCACATTCCATGTCCCCACCACTCTCTGGGTAAAGAACCTACCCCTGACATCCCCCCTATACCTTCCACCCTTCACCTTAAATTTATGTCCCCTTGTAACATTCTGTTGTACCTGGAGAAAAAGTCTCTGACTGTCTACTCTATCTATTCCCCTGATCATCTTATAAACCTCTATCAAGTCACCCCTCATCCTTTGCCGTTCCAATGAGAAAAGGCCTAGCACTCTCAACCTATCCTCGTATGACCTACGCTCCATTCCAGGCAACATCCTGGTAAATCTCCTCTGCACCCTCTCCAAAGCTCCACATCTTTCCTAAAATGAGGCGGCCAGAACTTCACAGAGTACTCCAAATTTGGCCTTACGAAGGTCCTGTACAGCTGCAACATCACCTCACTACACTTGGTACCCACCTTCATCAGGAAAGGTTGAGAGAATGAACTAGACACTCAAGAAGCAGTTACCTAAATTAATAATACAAACCAGACTCCCTTGGACTAAGTGTTTACCAAAGCCCTTTTGCGAGTGCGAACGGCTCCAAGGATATGGGGTTGTCCCCTTATGGGATATTGTTTGGCCTGCCCTATCTGGGAACGAAAGGGGAACTGCCAACCCTGGAGACTAAAGATCTGTTCTTAAAGAAGTATATACTGGGCTTGTCCTCCGCTTTGTCTTTTCTTAGGAGACAAGGATTACTGGCACAGACTCCGCCCCTTGAATTCGCCGTTCATCCCATCCAGTCATGAGATTGGGGCCTAATTAAGTCATGGACAGAAACTAAAATGCAACTGGATTGGGAGGGACCGTACCAGGCTCTTTTGACTACTGAATCGGTGATACGCATGGCGGAGAAAGGCTGGACTCACTACACCAGGATTAAAGGACCAGTGGAATCCTCAGTTAAGAAAGAAGTCTGGACAGCCGAATCAACGGAAGAACCACTGAAACTCAGACTCAAAAGACTTTAAGTAACTGATTTTTATGCGGATGCGGGATAGTTTCTTTTTGATATCTATATATTGTATTGCATGTTAAATCTCTCGGTCCTTCAATACTATTGTAGGATGCTGGGGATGCTTAGGGTTACCATATTAGCCTTCTTAGTATTGGGATTTTGTCAAACAATGTTGTCATCTCCATATTTGTTATTAACGGTTCCTGAGTCTGAATATCCGCAATTAATAAAGGTTGATGCATGCAGCCTAGTAAAATGCGCAGATGTAAAGTATCAGAGGGAGTATATTTCCTCCGAAATCCTTCTTAAGACCCTACTGGACACAAGGTATAGTTCACAAAAACCACCACCTGGCATCACTATCCATAGAGCCCCCTTTCGCCCAGCCCTAGACTGTCCTGACAAAAAGTGCCACCCAATATATCTCACCATCAAAAATACCTCCTCTGAAGACTCCTTTCCCCGTAAAATGGGTCTCGACTCCTTAGTAACGATTTAAAGATAGTAATGGAAGCCACTGGGAAGTGTTTTTTGGGCTGCTGTTTCTGGATAGTCGTAGGAAACGGAAAACGAGCCAAACAACTTGATAGTAAGATACAACATTTTGCCCCTCCCAACGGTGGTAAAAATTATAGAGGTGAAGGACTTGAAGCAGACCATCGAAATAGAAACTGGATACGGGACGCAAATGCCTGGGTTGAATGGGTAAAGTTCACTGTTAAAACTCTGAATAAAAGCAATTGCTATGCATGTGCCTCCGGTAGACCAGTTGCCCACATAGTCCCCTTTCCGCTCGGGTGGAACCGACACAGGAACAGCATGGAATGTATGATAGCCCTGTATCAGGATAAGACTGCATGGAATGATAGGAATTGTATATCCCTATCCCTAATGTTCCTTCCCTTGGAGAAGACAGATTTGAAAACTCTCCCCCATTTTTGACCACCGTCGGGAATCACACATTGTGTATAAGCCGACAGGGTACAAATTGGTCTAGAGACTTAGGGGAGCGGAGGTTATGCATAGAAACTCAGAATGACACCGAAACAGACAAAGGAGGGAACTATTCAGCACTCAGGGTTCCCCGGGTGGATCTCTGGTGGTACTGTGGAGGCAGAATATTGCGACCTACCCTACCTCCTGACTGGAGAGGGATATGTGCAATTGTGCAATTGGCAATCCCATTCACCTTGGCATTTGAGAAGGAGAAGGTGGTAGTAACAAAGAATGAGAGGAGTAAAAGGCCGTTATTAGATTCCTTTGATGATAGGATTTATCTCAACTCTATAGGAGTTCCTAGAGGGGTCCCTGATGAGTTCAAGGCCCGCAACCAGATTGCAGCAGGTTTTGAATTGGCCCTATTTTGATGGGTAACAGTCAACAAGAATGTGGATTGGATAAACTATATATTTTTTTACAACCAGCAAAGATTAATCAATTACACTAAAGATGCAGTCAAGAGTATTTCCGAGTAACTTGATGCAACCAGCAGAATGGCCTGGGAAAACAGACTGGCCTTAGATATGATCCTAGCCAAAAAATGGGGTGTATGTGTGATGTTAGGAGGTAGATGTTGTATGTTTATTCCAAATAATACAGCACCTGATGGGTCAATCTCTCGTGCCTTGTGAGGATTGACCACCTTGGCGGAAGAATTGGCTGAGAATTCAGGAGTGGACACATCATTCACGGGATGGCTGGAATCATGGTTTGGGAAGAGGAAAGGTGAGGTAGTCTCCATTCTCACCTCCCTGATAGTGGTAGCAGGGGTACTGGCAGCAATTGGCTGTTGTATCATACCTTGTGTATGAAGGTTAACCAGCGGCTAACTGAGATGGCCTTAGCAAAACAAATGCCTCTAAAAGGTAATCAGGCAGAGGAACTCAATCTCTTGAACAATGAGGGGATACTATAAATGAAGTCTCAGGGATGATGCTAGCGAACTGGAAGGCAACGTATGAGACAAATGCAGAGGACAACACTTAGTAGCCAAGAAAAAAAAGGGAGGATTGTAAGGTATAGGGTACAGAAGATACAGAATAAGGAAACAATACTAAACAATGAGATGCGAAAACAGGTAGAATTATCTATGACTAATAGGGCAGAGCAACCATGTAGCAGGATGTACCAGGTATAGGAAAACAGAGAAGCGAAAACAGTTGGAATTATCTATGACTAATAGGGCAGAGCGACCGTGTAGCAGGATGTACCAGTAACAGGAGAATAGTGTGCCAGTTGCAGAAGAGATCTGGCCAATGGATGGAATTTAGTTTGGCAGGATGATCGCACGAAGACAGCAATCTATGCAAGGATAGTCACATCTCAGAAATGAGATAAATAAGAGTAAGGGGCGACAGGCTTAGAGTAATGGGAGAAGTAAACAGAGGCAGAGAGAAGCTAGACAAAGATGGAGTGAAGCTAGAGCTTGTGATTGGTTACTTTTGCTGTAGCGCGTAGCCTATGGGGTGAAAGGGGAGGACCAAGAGACGCAGCTGAACAGCATAAATCAGAATGTAACCCTCAGATCGGGGTGCTTACTCGTTAGGCACCCGTTCTTGCAAGTAAGTATCAATAAAATTCGCTGCTTCAGAATTTAACTCAGACTGAAATTTATTAATATGTGAGTTTTGTTTCTCACATTTGCCAAGAAGTTTTCATACTTCTGGGCAAATCAGAGTCTGCCAACCCAGCGCTGTAACATACAATAAACGATTTTTTGCACGTTAGACAAAGAGTTGTTTACAGGTGTGTTAATTGACCAATTGCAGAATCGAGAGACCCACAGATCATCAATATGTGACTCCAGACCCACGGCAATGTAGATGACTCTCCCCTTCCCTCTGGGCAATTAGGGACAGGCAATGATTGCTGGCTATCCACTGACACCCACATCCTGTGAATTAATGCTGTTGAACATAGATTGTCTAAGGTCATCACCAATCAGATCAGGTCTGCTCTGAGATTGGTGATTCACCCCGAGCAAACTTGTACTGTAACGGACATGAAGATTTCTGAATGCCTTGTGCTCCTCAGGGCAACAGGGCAGGGCAGGGGCTGGACATCTGCCTCATCAACCTAGACAAGAAGGTCTGACAGGATTTCATACACCTACATGAGGGGTGTCATCACCAAAATGGAGAGGGAATCCCCATCTGGATGCAACTATTCTACACGGGCATCAGTCGTGCAGTTTCAATCAATGGATGAGAATCAGAAAGATTTCTAATCAGGTCCGCCACTGTCTCCTGTCTTGTTTGTGTGGTGTATAGCACCTTTAATCAAATCCATCAGGACGAATATGAGCCTGAGAAGGGTGGCTATTCTGAGCAATGGAGATCTGCAGGCCAAAGCCCCCTTGTAAATGGATGATGTCACTGTTTTGTGCCCATATCCAGTGTTAATGCGCAGACTCATGAGTGTCTGCAACCAGTTTCAACCGGCTTTGGAAGTCAAAGTAAATTCAGGCAAGAGCGAGGCCATGTCCTCTGGAAACTGGGCCAACCAATCCTTTATCCCTTCACCATTAGATTTGATTATCTGGAGGTGCTAGACACATGGTTTTGAGGGGCCAAAAATGTGCAAAAACCCAGGAGGGACACATCATCAAAGTGAAGCACAAACTGGGCAGAAACAAGCATCGCTCCCACACCATTGCGGGTAAAAACCTGATCAGATGTGAGATATGTTAGTGTTGCTGTATGTGGTGCAGGCCTGGCCTATTCCCCGAGTCTATGGCACCGCAGTCACCTGAACCATCTTCAACTTCATCTGAAAATCAAAGTTGGACTGTGTTCACAGGGACACTATGTATAAAGCTATTGAATGGGGGAGATAGGGGATTAAGATCATGCCCAACACCACCCTCATCCTGAAAGCCACCTTTGTGTGTGGCTGTATCAAGCTGTGAATAGACCCTCAGTACACAAACAAACAATACCACTACATACTGAGGTTCCACCTGTCCCAGGTGTTACAGGATAGGTCTGGCTTTGTTGCCATGGAACGCTTCAAATAGTTGGACCATTCCATGTCACCTGTCCCTTATGGAAAAATTTCCAAAGGAAAATACTTTCAACCACAAGTCCATCAGGTAGTGGTCAGCATGTAGTATCCTCAAGACCCTGCAAGAAAAGGAAAGGGTTGATCCTGCCAGCTGGTTCCCTGAGTAGATTGTCCAAGTCATTTGACAGAATGCATCATGGCCAGAACTTTCCTACAAGCACCAACACATAGCTTGGCTGGTGGCAAGAAGGGCACAACATGGGAGATTTTTCATGTAGGCCTGGACTCTGTGCCATCGCACTCTGCCCTTGAAGTAGCTGTAGGGGAAAACAGACTGTCATACATCTCCTTCTGGAATGTCAGTGTACAAAGAAGGTCTGGAGTGAAATGCAAGAGATGCAGAGCAGTATGGTGGCACAGTAGTTAGCACTGCTATCTCACAGCATCAAGGACCCAGGTTTAATTCCAGTCTGAGTTGAGTTTGCATGCTCTCCTCGTGTCTGTGTGGGTTTCTGCTAAGTGCTCAGGTTTTCTCCCATAGTCCAAAGACATGCAGGTTAGATGGATTGGTCATATTGAATTACTCAGTAGTGTCCAGGGATGTGCAGACTGGGTGAACTAACCATGGTAAGTGTGGGATTATGGGGATGGGGAGAGGGGTGTGTATGGGTGGGATGCACTTCACAGGGTTAGGTGCAGTCTCAATGGGTCAAATGGCCTCTATCTGCAGGAATTCTATGATCGAAGAATGGGCTTTGTCGACATTCATCCAAAGCAGCTCTATGACTCAGAACTCTGTGCCCTACAGTCTGTTTCCTGGAATGCATATTGAGACAAACATCAACCAAACTTGGAAATCCATCTACTCGGTGAAAGATGCTCTTTTGGTCGGTCTGAAACGTGTTGATCTTCCAATGCAACAAGTTGACTGCGACTCAGTGTTGCAGACCATCATACTACAAAGATCAAGGACTATATGCTGAGGTACGCATTAAAACCTGGAGCAGCCGTTGCCAAAATGCAATGACAAAAGACCATCATTTAAAGTCTTTCTGCTAAAGTACAATAGCAGCCCACCTAGTTGTCAGACCCCCTCATTGCCTCAAATGTCTTCAAATAATGTCCTACAGAAGTAAGTAGTTCCTTTGGTTTTTGCAACTGCAGGGAACGTTAGATTCCAATGTTTGTTTTTCTTGATATGCAAAAACTGTACAGAACTTCTTTTGTATTCATGTATGTATATATAGATTTTCTTTATGAATAAAGCATATTTTTGCAATAATTTTTTTAAAAGATAATACCTGCCAGAGGTCATATATGTCTACTGCTAACTAAAAAATACCTGTTTTTCTTTTATTGTCTCCTGCAAGGCCAGCATTCCGACAGTACTTCTACGCATCTTCCCCAATCTTTTCTCCATAGATAAACCAAATGAGTCAAACAGAATAGAGCCACTAACATGCGGTTGAATAGCTTCTTGACTCATTTTTCAAAGTCTGAAACACACAGAAAAGTTTAAATTTCACCCATGACTACATATTATTTAGTTATGAGTTTATTTTCTACAAACAAAATGGAGATGCTACTCAGCATCTATCCTAGGATCATTTCCTTCATTGTACTCTCTGAAGCAGCTTTACAGTTAAGTTCTATTCTATATAAACACACTTATCCAATTCCATGTTGAAAACTACAAAAAACATATCAATACCCTTTACAGGTTTTGCATTTCAGATTATTTACTACATTTTTCTCGTGGCCCTTCTTTGCTAATTACTTTAAAGCTGTGTAAACTGCTAATTTATATTCATTCAGTCAAAACAGTTTCTTCTTACATTAATGTACCGTATCTTTTCATAATTGTGACCATCACCAATAAATGTCTCCTTGAAAGACAAACATGCGATGCTGATTTCATAAAGGCTATATTTACTGATACCAGCACTACAGGGAGTGCACTCAAAACACATGCAGTCACAGTGCATGTGACATGGCTGCAAGCAATATTGCAGGTAGCTGCATGCATCAATAAAATGGGACCACCCATAATATTTAGCAAGGATATTTTAACAAGTGCAGCACTCTTAAAATATGGCAGCTTAAAAAAAAGTTAGTCAATGTACAGTGTCTTAAATATTGATCCAGAACCAGCAGTCATAGTCTAAGGATGTGGGATACACATTTGGGACCGAGATGAGGAGAAATTTCTTCACCAAGAAACTGGTGAGCCGGTGGAAGTCTCTGTCACAGAAAACAGTTGAGATAGAAATATTGAATGTTTTGAAGAATGCTGATATAGTTCTTAGGCTAAAGAGATCAAAGCAATGTGGTAAAAGCGGGAACAGGTTGCTAAGTGAGGTGATCAGCAGTGATCAAACTGAATTATGGAGCACACTCAAAAGGACCAGTTCCTATTTCCTACACTCCACTTCCTATTTTCGACGTTTCTTTCAGCCAAACTTAATATGATTAAGGGTTGTGGTTTTCACAGAACACTGAACTGAGAATAAAGTTTAATATCCAAGGATCAAGATTTGCTCACCAGCCAACACCCAAACCTTGGAATATAACAGAGATAACCCAAGAAGGACCAGGAGGCTGAAGTGTTAAACTCCAGAAGCGTTGAATTTATCAGCATGTCTTTCCCAAACTATGTCATCTTCATCTGCATAGTGTAGGAGACCAGTCCAGTTGGTGCTACAATCATGGCTGGCTGACATTTCTGGCCAGTGGTGTAATTCCTCACCAACTCTTGTTGAACTTAGTGGAAACTGCAGCATTTGGTCTATTCTCTATGAAAAACTGATTCTATTGTTTCCTGTCAACAAAGTCTTTTGCCCTGGGTGGTTTCAACAAACCTGTCATTTTATCATGAGCAGTACTGGAGATCTTTCAGTCAATGGATCACCAATTCCCTACAGTGTGGAAAGAGGTCATTCAGCTTATCAAATCTGCACTGACCCTGTGAAGAGGATCTCACCCAAACCTAACCCCCAACCCTATCCCCACATTTACCACACCTAATCTACCTAGCCTACACAATCCTGAACAATATGGGACAATTTACTGTGGCCAATCCAACTAACTTGCACAGCTTTGTACTGTGGGAGGAAACTGGAACAACAAGCAAAAAGACACAGGGACAATGTGCAAACTCGACACAGTCACCCAAGGTTGGAACCGAACCCTGGTGCTGTGAGGCAACACTGCTAACTATTGTGCCACCAATGCCAGAAACTTTCAGTCATTGAGTGGGTTGTGTTCTGCTGTGTTGTCTCAATCATTTGGATAATGATCCTTGCTCTCGAGTTACAGCTAAGGAAAGTTTTATTCAATGTCCAAACTTTTCTGCCAAACCCTCATTTGTGACTGGGTGATAAGAAGCTGATCAGATCCTTGATTTCTATTCTGCTTTATATAGTCCATAAACTCTTTGATATAAGATGTGGACCATTATCATTAACAAGTTGTTCCAGACAACTGAACCTTACAACTTTACAATGATTTTCTCTGAAGCTGTCATCTTGATGATGACAACTTCAGGGCATTCAATATGTGTGTGTTGAACACAATGAAAAACATTCATCATTCAAAAAAAGTCCACAGTGAACAATATAGATTGATTACCATGGCCTTTCTGACCATTCCATGGGTGTCATGCATTAATAGAAGTAGGTTGCAAATTCTTGCAAAAGCTGTACATATTCTCTTTTTCTCTACAATTTCAAAGTCAAGCTCTGGCCACTAAAAATAGCTTCTGGATATCTCTTTCATTCTTATAATACCACAATGAAAGTTGCTCAATTAGATGTATTGAAATGATGACTCTCATTCCTCAGAGGAGAAATCCTGCTTGTCTGGATTGTTATGAAGTTGAAGTTGTACCTTCAAGAGAGAGTGAATGTAGGCACCTATCATGTGACCGACAGCAATCAATGTGTACTGGAAAATTGAAAGATGTAACATTTGGATGTGAAGCAAATATTTGAGCTTGGTTGCTATGTTTTCACAACAGTGCAAATTTTACCAGTTTAAAATATGGTCCAAGATGCTAAAAACCGATTGAATTTGAATTTTACTGTTTTGACAACATTAAGCCAATGAGACGAACCGATGTTTTGGGGTATAAAAAGCAGGCATTTTGGACAGTTAGCCAGAGAAAGAACACCACCTGCCATTGTCATACAGACTGCCTGCAACCCTTTTCTCTGAAAGATACCTTTCTCATATGAAACATCTTTGCAGCACAAGACCGAAGATGACTCAGGGAGATCTACCAACAGAAGATCGACACTGGAGACGACAGCTGCAGTCTGGTTTTGAAAATTGATTAGCTGTAAATTTAATAGGTGAAAGGAGGCCCAGGAGTTGTAAATAGTTGTTGTTTAATTGCTCTCTTTTGGAGTTAAAGAATAAAATTGTTATTTTTTTCTTTAAATGGTGGAATTTGAGTAGTTCTCTGTCACTTATACTTGAACAGATTACAAGGCGAGGTGACCTCTTCTGTGTGTTTGGTTTAAAAAGCAGAAGGGTTTACCCCATGTTGTAACAGGAGAGTTCTAGCTTGTGTGTGACATTTGGCTTCAATTCTGGGGTTGTTCCTGTGATCTTGCTACTTTTGATAGTAATGGATCAATTCTGGTGTACTTACTTTATTTTGCCATTACTGAAATGATCTCTACATAAAATGTCTACATAGTACAGATTCATGGATGCTTGAAAGTGTAGTGATAGGTTGTCAGAATGGTGAAGGTGGCTTTCAGCATGCTTCCTTTTACCAGTTGGAGCACTGAGTATAGGAATTAGAATGTCTTGTTGCAGCTGTACAAGACATTGGTAAGGTCACATTTGGAGTACTGCATGCAGTTCTGGTCACCCTACTATACAAATGATATTATTAAACGAGAAAAGATCTACTAGGATGCTACCTGCATTGAAACATCTGATTTATAAGGATAGGCTGGATAGGTTGGGGTGTTTCTTTCCTGGAGCATAGAAAACTGAGGGGTTACCTT
Source organism: Chiloscyllium plagiosum (assembly GCF_004010195.1). Classification (NCBI taxonomy): domain Eukaryota; kingdom Metazoa; phylum Chordata; class Chondrichthyes; order Orectolobiformes; family Hemiscylliidae; genus Chiloscyllium; species Chiloscyllium plagiosum. The sequence goes on from NC_057712.1 coordinate 132,773,156, forward strand.
ATAGAGGTCTATAAAATCATAAGGCAGAGAGCCAACAGCTTTTTCTAATGATCAAGGAGTCTAAAACTAGAGGGCACAGGTTTAAGGTGAGGGGAAGAAATACAAAATGGTCCAGAGGGGCAATTTTTTCACTTTACAGGGTGGTGAGTATCTGGAATGGACTGCCCGATGTTGTGGTAGAGGTGAGTACAATTTTGTCGTTTAAGAAACATTTGGATAGGTACATGGATGGAATAGGCATGGAGAGAAATCAATCAAAAGCAGACAAAAGTAACTAGATTAATTATGAAAACTGGGTGGCATGGACGTGTTGGGCCAAAGGGCCGGTTTCCATGCTGTAAACCTCCATGACTCTAAGAGCTGTTTGTAGCCAACGTACTTGTCAAAAATAATCTAGAGGAACTATAAGCATTCCCACAGAAGTCAGATTGCAATACCTAATTATGTATGTGTGAACTGATAGTAACAACACCCATCTCTGAATACAACTCACTGCTAGGGAAGGTATTCCTGTAAGAGGCCCAACTATCATTCCTGGCTAGATAGATATTGGTGGCATTGTCTAATGCCAAATATTATATATTCCTCTGGAGGTAGACTTGACTAAATTTAACTTTACTGAAAAGTTGACCTCCAGCTAGTCCAAACAATAGTTCATTGATTACATTCCTAAGGTGTAGCAATGGCCTAATAGTATTATCACTAGACTATTAATGAGACCTAGATAATGTTCTGGTTCAAATTCTGCCATGGCAGATGGTGGAATCTGAATTCAATAAAATGAGAAATTAAGGATCTAACAATGATCATGAAACCATTGTCAACTGTCAGAAAAACTCATCTGGTTTACTAATGTCCTTCACGAAAGGAAATCTGCTATCCTCACCTGATTTGGTCTACATGTGACTCCAGACCCACAGCAATGTGGTTGACCCTCGGTTGCCCTCTGAAATGGCCTAGCAAGCCATTCAGATGTACCAATCGCTAAGGAGGGTTTAAGCAATAGAGAGAGACTGAATAAGCTGAAGCTGTTTTCCCTGGAGCATTGGAGATTGAGGGGTGATCTTAGGGACATGGATAGGGTAAATAGAAAGGTCTTTTCCCTGGGGTAAGGGAGTCCAGAACTAGAGGGCACAAATTTAAGTTGAGAGGGGAAAGATTTAAAAGTGACCTAAGAGGCAACGTTTTCCCCACAGAGGTTTTGGTGTGTGTATGGAATGAGCTACCCAGAAGAAGAGGTGGACGCTGGTACAATTACAATCTTTGAACGGCATTTGGATGGCTATATATATAGGAAGGGTTTAGAGAGATATGGGCCAAGCGCTGGCAAATAGGACTAGATTAATTTTGGATATCTGGTCAGCATGGCGAGTTGGACCCAAAGGTCTGTTTCTATGCTGTATGTCTCTGTGACTCTGTAAATGAAACTGGATGGATCACCTGGCATCCTACCAGGCATGGAAAAGAAACAGCCCTTTCAACCCTGCAAAGTCCTCCTCACTAACATTTGGAGGAAAGTACCAAAATTCGGAGAGCTGTCTTACAGACTAGTCAAGCAACAGCCTGACACAGTCATACTCAATGAATCATTCTTTACATTCAAAGTCCCAAATATCACCATCACCATCACCATCCCAGGATATGTCCTGTCTCATTGGCATGACAGACTCAATGGAGGTGGCGGCACTGGTATACAATTGAGAAGGAGTTGCTCTGGCAGTCCTCAACATTTACTCTGGACCCCATGAAGTCTCATGGCTTCAGGTTAAATATGGCCAAGGAAACCATCTGTTGATTATTACATACCATCCTCCTTCAGCTGATGAGCCTGTACCCCTCCATTTTGAACAACACTTAGAGGAAGCACTGAGTATGGCAAGGGCACAAAGTGTACACTGGGTTAGGATTTGGAGATGCTGGTGTTGGACTGGGGTGTACAAAGTTAAAAATCACACAACACCAGGTTATAGTCCAACAGGTTTAATTGGAAGCACACTAGCTTTCGGAGTGTCGCTCCGAAAGCTAGTGTGCTTCCAATTAAACCTGTTGGACTATAACCTGGTGTTGTATGATTTTTAACTTTGTACACTGGGTTAGGGATTTCAATGTTCACCACCAAGAGTGGCTTGGCAGCAGAACTAATGATTGAGCTGGTCAGGTCCTAAATGCTATGAACTTGAAAGCGTGCATTGTCTCTAAGAGAGAGTGAAGGCTGTTTTGCACTGAGAGCTTGCAGGCGCATGTCATGTGACTGACTAGCAGTCTCAGAGTGTACTGGAAAATTGAAAATATGTAACATTTGGCTATGAAGCAATTAATCTGATTTTGGTGGCTATGTTTTCACAATAGTTTGAATTTAAACAATCTGTTTAAATTATGCACCAGGATACTAAAACCCAATCGAATTTGAATTGGACTGTTTTGACAACATCAGACCAATGAAACGATCTGGTGTTATGGGTATAAAAGAAGCCAGCATTTTGGAGAGTTAGCCAGAGAGAGAGAGAGAGAGAGAGAGAGAGAGAGAGAACGAGCGAGAACGAGCGAGAGAGCGAGCGAGAGAGAGAGAGAGAGACACACATACACACATTTAAAACATTCTCTACTAAAAGGTACCTTTTTCATATGAAACATCTTTGTAGCTAAAGACCAAAGACGACCCAGGAAGATCTACAGCTGAATGAAGACAGATGCCAATGACAATAGCCGCTGTCTGATTTTGAAAATTAAGTTGATGTAATTTTAATAGGGGCTTCTATTGGATCAGTATGTTGTTATAGAGTTGTAGGTAGATAACATACTTTTAAGAGAAAGGTGGCTTAGAGTTGTAAATAGTTGTTGTTTAATATTCACTTTTAGAGTTAATGAATACAATTGATTATTTTCTTTAAAGAGTGGAATTTGGAGAGTTTTCTGTCACTCATATTTTAAACAGATTATGAGGCAAGGCAAGCTTTTCTGTGTGTTTGGTTTAATTAGCAGAAGGGTTCACCACCATGTCGTAACAGTTTGAGGGCTTGGGTCTATGATTTGGACAAATTTAGACAGATCCAGTCTGAGATTTGGACAGATTTGAATAGATTTATGATATGAAAGATGCCAGCAAATTTAAACACTTGTCGATTAGTGCCCTAGATCTTTCAATAAAATGTAGGTGAGACAATTTGTTTAATTTTGATTACTTGTGGTTGGTTAAATGAAAGGTGAGAGAAATGGCTCTAAAAATTACTAAAGAGGTTCTGGGGTTTGAAGAAGATTCCCAAATTTGTCAAGAAAGTTTAGAAGGACAAAAAAAATCATACTTTTAGAGTTAGCAATGTGGTTAGATTTGGGTTTAACCAAGGACAAAAGTAAAGCTGAAACTGTAAGGGAGTTAGTCAAACACTTTGGTGTGTCAGAGAAACAGACAAGTGCAATAGTTAGAAAAACAAATTACAATTGATGAAAATGGAGTTAGAAGATAAACGTAGGGAGAGAGAAGAAAAGAGAGGAAAAAGAAAGCGAGAGAAAGTTCTTAGCTGAGCAAAGAGGAAGGAAAGAGAGAGAAAAGAAAGGGAGAGAAAAAGAGAAAAGAAAGAGAAGAGAGAATTTGAACTTCAGAAGTTGCAAATTAGTCACAAAAATCAAGTTAACAGGATGGAGGTGAAGAGAGAAGGTAGTGACATATACAAATATGTTAAAACACTACCACATTTTGATGAGAAAGATGTTGAAGTCTTTTTTATTTCATTTGAAAAATTGGCTAGGTAGATGGAGTGGTCAGAGAACTTCTGGTTAATGCTAGTTCACACTAAGCTGGTAGGCAGACCTAGTGTGGTATTTGCAGCGCTCTCTGATGAGGGGTCAAGGGATTATGAAGGTTCAAACAGGCTATTTTGAGTGTTTATGAATTGGTACCAAAAGCGTATAGACAGTGGTTCGGAAACAAAGAAGGAACTAGATCAAACATAATAATTGTGATAGATGGTTGCAGGCTAAGAGAGATTATTCTGCAAGTGAATTTTAAAAACCCACCTCACAAGATGATAAGAATTCATGTAGACGAACAGAAAGTTCAAGAAGTGAGAAGAGCAATAGAGATGGCAGATGAATATAAATTAGTGCATAAGGCAAAGTTTAACTTCCGGCAAGAATTTTATCCTGCGAGAGATGGAAATTGGGAGAAGGGAAGATCCTACACTACAAAACAGAGTAGAGAACACTGGTAATTGTTTAACACAGGTGAAAAAAGAAGCCCAAGAGGATGTAACGAAGGTTAAAGTCCTCAAGTGTTTCCACTGTAATGGAGTGGGACACAGAAAATTTCACTGCTGGTGGTTTAAGAACAGCACTGGAAAAAAGTGTTTTCACTGCCCAAAAGTGGGACACAAAGTCTCAGTACTGGTTGTTAAAGAAAGGCACTATGGAAAGAGATGTGGTAAAAGAATCTAAGGCAGTGGCATTAGTGAAAGCAATAAAGGAAACCCAAGAAACGTCGAAGAGCTGCAGGAGTGTGCACAGCCTAGGCAGGGGCTAGGTGTGGAGTTAGTGCCTGATCTCTATATAAGAATTCGCCTCTGCAGGTACAGTTTACTCAAAATGAACATGAAAGAGAGGGAAAGTCATAATTTTGAGAGATACAGGAACTAGTCAGACTCTACTAGTAAGAGATGGATGTATTTGTACTCTTTCGGCCTGCTCCCTGAAATAGTGGTAATTTTGATAATTTATGAGATAGATGGACAGACATTTGGCGTTCTTCTATGTACGATCAGGTTAGAGTGCAAACTCAAGACTGGGGAAGTAACAGTGGGAGTAACTGACAGTTCCAGGAATATAATTTGTTCTTGGGAACAATTTAGCAGGATCCAAGGTGGGAGTGACACCTTTGCTGTGGAGAAGCTCAAGGAAGACCAAAGAACTAGGAGTTAAAAGAAAAATACCCTGGAATTTTTCCAGGCTGCATAGTAACAAGATCCCATTATCATAAGTCACAGCATAAAGTGAAAACTAGTTAGCCGACACCCTGTTTGATGTAATGGTGCAGCAAAAACCTGAACAGGCAGAGGGTCAGGCAGAAGTGTTTAGTCCTTAAAGATTAATGGACTGACAACAGAAAGATGAGAACAATAAAAGATATATATGTGGATGCACACTCAGAAAAGGAGGCAGAGAATATTCCTGAGGGTTATTATCTGAAAGATAGAATCCTAAGTTAGTGCAGAGGAGAAATGAGTAGAAGTGCACCAGATTGTGTTGCTGGTAGCATACAGAAAGGGGTTATTACAGGTAACACATGAGGCAGGGGAGAGAGAGAGGGGGAGGGAGGGAGGGAGGGAGGGAGAGAGAGGGAGGGAGAGGGAGAGGGAGAGAGGGGGAGAGAGAGAGAGAGAGAGAGAGAGAGAAATAAACCTACACAGTTACTGCCTTTGCTGTTTGAATTCGTGTGTCGCTGGACATCGGACTGCATCTGGGAAAATTAACAAATATTGAAATTCACAACTAATCTTGGAGGAACTGTTGGGCGAAGTTCATAGCACAGGACAGATAAGTTAATTGTTGTTTTAAGTCTGTCCAGGAGAAAGGCTGCAGTAGTGAGGATAGTGGATTCTTTCTTGATTATATGTTTTTGGAGATAGGTCTAGAACATAGAATATAGAACATAGAACATAGAACAATACAGCACAGAACAGGCCCTTCGGCCCACGATGTTGTGCCGAACATTTGTCCTAGCTTAAGCACCCATCCATGTACCTATCCAATTGCCGCTTAAAGGTCACCAAAAATTCTGACTCTACCACTCCCACAAGCAGCGCATTCCATGCCCCCACCACTCTCTGGGTAAAGAATCCACCCCTGACATCTCCCCTGTACCTTCCACCCTTCACCTTAAATTTATGTCCCCTTGTAACACTCTGTTGTACCCGGGGAAAAAGTTTCTGATTGTCTACTCTATCTA
>NC_057712.1:132784650-132796206 GCF_004010195.1 Chiloscyllium plagiosum
AGTAGGAGTATATTTAAGAGGGAAATCAGGAGGGCAAAACGGGGACATGTGATAGCTTTGGCAAATAGAATTAAGGAGAATCCAAAGGGTTTTTACAAATATATTAAGGACAAAAGGATAACTGGGAAGAAAATAGGGCCCCTCAAAGATCAGCAAGGCAGCCTTTGTGTGGAGCCACAGAAAATGGGGGAGATACTAAATGAATATTTTGCATCAGTATTTACTGTGGAAAAGGATATGGAAGATATAGACTGTAGGGAAATAGATGGTGACATCTTGCAAAATGTCCAGATTACAGAGGAGGAAGTGCTGGATGACTTGAAACAGTTAAAGGTGGATAAAACCCCAGGACCTTATCAGGTGTACCTGAAAACTCTGTGGGAAGCTAGAGATGTGATTGCTGGGCCTCTTGCTGAGATATTTGATTCATCGATAGTCACAGGTGAAGTGCCGGAAGACTGGAGTTGGCAAATGTGGTGCCACTGTTTAAGAAGGACAGTAAAGACAAGCCAGGGAACTATAGAACGGTGAGCCTGACCTCGGTGGTGGGCAAGTTGTTGGAGGGAATCCTGAGGGATAGGTCATACATATATTTGGAAAGGCAAGGACTGATTCGGGATAATCAACATGGCTTTGTGCGTGGGAAATTATGTCTCTCAAACATGATTGAGTTTTTGAGTTGTGGATAGTGACGAAGGATGTAGTAGGTTACAGAGAGACATAGATAGGATGCAGAGCTGGGCTGAGAGGTGGCAAATGGAGTTTAATGTGGACAAGTGTGAGGTGAGACACTTTGAATGGAGTAATCGGAATGCAAAGTACTGGGATAATGGTAAGATTCTTGGGAGTGCAGATGAGCAGAGAGGTCTCGGTGTCCATGTACACAGATCCCTGAAAGTTGCCACCCAGATTGACAGGTTGTTAAGAAGGCACACATTGTTTTGGCCTTTATTAATAGAGGGATTGAGTTCTGGAACCAGGAGGTTATGCTGCAGCTGTACAAAGCTCTGGTACAGCTACACTTGGAGTATTGTGTACAGTTCTGGTCACCGCATTATAAGAAGGATGTGGAAGCTTTGGAAAGGATGCAGAGGAGATTTATTACGATGTTGCCTGGTATGGAAGGAATGTCTTATGAGGAAAGGCTGAGGGCCTTGAGGCTGTTCTCGTTAGAGAGAAAAAGGGTGAGAGATGACTTAATAGAGGCATACACGATAATCAGAGGGTTAGATAGGGTGGACAGGGAGAGCCTTTTTCCAAGTATGGGAATGGCAAACATGAGGAGACAACTTTAAAGTGAGGGGAGATAGGTCTAAGACAGATGTCAGAGGTAGTTTCTTTACTCAGAGAGTAGTAAGGGTATGGAATGCCTTGCCTGCAACGGTAGTAGATTCGCCAAGTTTAAGTGCATTTAAGTCGTCATTGGACAGGCATATGGACGTACATGGAATAGTGAAGGTGGGATGGGCTTCAGATTAGTATGACAGGGCAGCGCAACATCGAGGGCTGAAGGGCCTGTACTGCGCTGTAATGTTCTATGTTCTAAGTAACAAAGAAGATTGTTGAGGGCAAAGCAGTAGATGTGATCTATATGAACTTCAGTAAGGTGTTTAACAAGGTTCCCCATGGGAGACTGATTAGCAAGGTTAGATCTCATGGAATTCAGGGAGAACTAGCCATTTGGATACAGAACTGGCTCAAAGGTAGAAGACAGAGGGTGGTGGTGGAGGGTTGTTTTTCAAACTGCAGGCCTGTGACCAGTGGAGTGTCACAAGGATTGGTGCTGGGTCCTCTACTTTTTGTCATTTACATAAATGATTTGGATGCGAGCATAAGAGGTAGAGTTAGTAAGTTTGCAGATGACACCTAAATTGGAGGTGTAGTGGACAGCAAAGAGGGTTACCTCAGATTACAACAGGATATGGACCAATGGGCTGAGAAGTGGCAGATGGAGTTTAATTTAAATAAATGCGAGGTGCTCCATTTTGGGAAAGCAAATCTTAGTAGGAATTATACCCTTAATGATAAGGTCCAAGGGAGTGTTGCTGAACAAAGAGACCTTGGAGTACAGGTTCATAGCTCCTTGAAAGTGGAGTCGCAGGTGGATAGGATAGTGAAGAAGGCGTATGTTATGCTTTCCTTTATTGGTCAGAGTTTGGAGTTCAGGTGTTGGGAGGTCATGTTGCGGCTGTACAGGACGTTGGTTAGGCCACTGTTGGAATACTGCGTGCAATTCTGGTCTCCTTCCTATCGGAAAGATGTTGTGAAACTTGAAAGGGTTCAGAAAAGATTTACAAAGATGTTGCCAGGGTTGGAGGCTCTGAGCTACAGGGAGAGGCTGAACAGGCTGGGGCTGTTTTCCCTGGAGCGTTAGAGCTGACGGGTGACCTTATAGAGGTTTACAAAATTGAGGGGCATGGATAGGATAAATAGACAAAGTCTTTTCCCTGGGGTCGGGGAGTCCAGAACTAGATGGAATAGGCTTAGGGTGAGAGGAAAAAGATATAAAAGAGACCTAAGGGGCAACTTTTTCACGCAGAGGGTGGTACATGTATGGAATGAGCTGCCAGAGGATGTGGTGGAGGCTGGTACAATTGCAACATTTAAGAGGCATTTGGATGGGTATATGAATAGGAAGGGTTTGGAGGATATGGGCTAGGTGCTGGCAGGTGGGACTAGATTGGGTTGGGATATCTGGTTAGCATGGACGGGTTGGACCGAAGGGTCTGCTTCCATGCTGTACATCTCTATGACTCTATAACTACCAGAGGAGGTCATCTAGGTGTACAGAAGACTCAGGCTAAGTTATACATGGATTTCTGTTGGCCTGGAATGCACAAGGATGCGGTTAACTTTTGCTGTACATGTCATACGTGCCAAATGGTAGGTAAGCCACAGGCAGTAATAAAATCAGCACCTTTATTGCCAATTTACGCATTCAAAGAACATTTCACGTGGGATTTGATTGACGGTACAGGCTCCCTCCCAAGAACTAAAAGTGGGAAACTATACTTGCTAACTATAATGGATGCATCTACCAGATTTCCGGAGGCAATTCCATTATGAAATACAGTCGAACCTTGATTATCCGAACATCAATTATCCGTACAAGATCTCAAGTTCCTGTAAATATGGCATTAGGCAACTCAGCATTCAGTTATAGGTTAAACGGCAATATGGTTTGAATTGCCAGATAAAAGAAAAATGTTCGGATAACCTTCACTCAAATTACTGCTTGTTTCCGGTTATCTGAATGATCAATTATCCGAACAATATATCGCCCAATCATTTGGATAATCGAGGTTCTACTGTATTAAGGCAAAAGGGTGGTAGAGGAGTTAGTCGCTTTCTTCACGCGGTATTGGCTACCCAGAGAGATTCAGACCAAGGTCGGCTGCTCGGCTGATTGAGGAAGTCGTAGATAGCTTAGACATGCAGCATTTTAAATCAAGCTCGTACCATCCTGAATCCCAAGGAGCTTTGAAAATGTAGCATCAGAGCCTGAAGACCATGTTAAGAGCATACTGTCAGGATTACCTGAATGATTAGAATAAATGTATCCAATTCATATCGTTTGCCACTGGAGATGCCCCAAATGAATCTACTCAGTTTACACCCTTTGAGTTAATAATCGGACATGACGTGAGAGGTCTTTTGAAATTAATTAAGGAGAAATTGACAGGACTGAAGTCAGAGATCTCACACTTGGATTATGTAGTGGAGGTGTGAGAGTGTGAGAGTGTGAGAGTGTGAGAGATTAAATTGGGTAAGGGAGTTAGCTGAACAGCATCTGAAGAGGGCATAGCATAGAATGAAATCAGTGGCATATAAAAACTCTGAAATTTGGACATTTCTCGTGGAGATGATGTATTAACATTGTTACCAGTGGTAGGAGATCCCTTCAAAGCCAGATTAATGGTCCCTACCAAACTGAGAAAAAGCGGAGTCAGGTAAACTATCTAGTAAAGATGCCGGATAGAAAAAAAATGTATCAGGTATGTCATATGATTATGTTGAAACATTATAATGGAAAGAAGGAACTGAAGAAACAGGTGTTAGTTACTGCCCCTCAGTGAGGAATCAAACCCAGATGTTGTGGAGTTTCACGTGCCTCAAAATATGTTAAACAATGAGGAAGTCCTTGAGGAGTGTGATAGGTTAGTAAACTGTCTGTCTCAGGAGCAAAGAACACAGTTGGAAAGTTTATTGCAGCAGTATGAGGACATATGCAAGAATAACTTGGAGAGGACTAATGCTGTTGTGCATGAGGTAGAAGTAGGGAATATTGTTCCAATAAAACAACACTCCTACAGGCTTAATATTTTCAAGACTACAAAGGTCCCGAGGAAGTGGATGCAATGCTCAATAAAGATATCATCGAACTGAGTCAGAGCAAGTGGAGCGCAATGATTGTATTAGCTCTCAAACCTTACGGTAGACTATCACAAGGTCAATACCATAACAAAATCGGCCTCATACCCAATACCAAGATTGGAGGATGCTATAGAAAGACTTGGATAAGTCAGTTACATCACAAAGTTGAACTTACTGTGTGGTTATTGGTGAGAAAGTGGGCATCTGGGAGGTAGAACAAAACAGCTGAAGCAGCTGCACAAAATGGCTTCTGCATTGTTAAACTGAACTGAACCAGACAGAAACAAGAAATCACAGACTGATGTAGATCCAATTAACTGCAGAAGTAACGGTTTAACCCTAACCACAAGGCAGGACAAAGACGATTCTAAGAACAGGTTGTTTACAAGAAATCGTGATAGGCTAAGACAGAATGCACAAGGGCTTTGTGAAATTTGATTGATTGTTACTATGTGATCATGCTTTATATCTGACTATGAACAATGTATATAAACCCTATGCAAACTTTGTAACTCATCGGATTCTTTTGGTGGTCGCGGAGTACTCATACTTCTGGGCTGATCAGAATCTACCGACGGGCCATATCAAAGAATAAACAATTGCTTGTGTGATTGACAAAGAGCCATTTACAGGTGTGTTTATTGACCCATCATGGAACAGAGACATCCCCCGGGGGTCCAGATCTTCATTGGCAGATACCTTTATCAGAGAAAGCGAAAGCAATTTCTGCATTTGTAATCCCTAATGGATTATATCAATTCAAAGTGATGCCCTTTGTAATGAAGAACGTACCAGCCACATTCCAAAGACTCATGAGCAGAGTTGTGGCTGGGTTAACAAACTGTGCAGTCTACCCGGATGATGTAGTGATCTTTAATGAGTCATCGAAGAATCACATGGTACAGTTGGCAGAGCTCTTTGAACGATTAAGAGAAGCAAAACTGCTAATAAACTTAAAGAATTCGCGAGGTGACATTCTTGAGACATAACATTGGTCATGGAAAGTTGACCTCAAGGAACCCGAAGGCCATTGAGGAAGTTCCATGACCAGCCTCATAGAAAGAGGTGCTTCAATTTTTAGAAGTAAGTGGATTCTACCAGAAGTTTGTTCCAAACTTCAGCAGTGTAGTGGCACCGTTAATAGATTTACTGAAGAAGAACACACAATTTTGGTGGACAGAACAACGTCAGGAGGCATTTAGCAGTATTAACCACCGCACCAGTTTTAACTACACCAAACGTTTTGAAACTCTTCAAAGTTGCAGTAGATGATAGCGACAGGAGTTGAAGCTGTACTGTTACAGGATGATGATGATAGAATTGAACTGGTTACTTTTCAAAGAAACCCAACACCCACTGGAGAAAATATTCTACCATTAAAAAGGAATTGAGTTTGGTCCTGATCTTACAACATTTTAATGTCTATGTGACAAACAATGTGTCAGAGACAGTTGCGTACATGGATCACAATCTTCTCACATTCTTGGAACAATTTAAAAACAAGAATATGAGACTATTTCATTGGAGCCTTATGTTACAAACTTTTAAAGTACAAATCGTACATGTTACGGGTGGTAAGAATATGACTGCAGATGCCTTATCACGGATTTAACAGATAAAGTATGGATAAGTTTGAACAGATACCAATGTATTTTGTTATAATGGGGTTAAGAATTAGAAAACAAACTCATCTTTTCATTATGATGGTTCAGTTTTCCTTAAGGGAGGAGGCATTATGAAGTTGAAGGGGTATATGGTCCCTTTAAGACAGAGTGAAAGCTACTTTGCACTGAGGAGGCACATGTCATGTGACTGACAGTAATGCCAGGGTCGCTCAAGCTGAGAGGCAAAGACATATTAGAAGTGCAGACCTCGCTGCCCTAACATGGGTACGCGCCCATGACAATCACTGGTACCAACGAGCAAACTATACAGCCATAATGATGGTTGGACAGGACTGTTTCTTGTGTACTAAGGTAACCCCCTCATATTATGTTGTCCCTATGCCTTATAACTCGTCCACGTGTACTCAATGACGTTTGCAGCACTCTAGTCGACCTTTAATCTGGACAATTCATCAACTTACAGGCAATTCCATTGCCCGTTTTGGTGCCTCCTACTTCAGACCTCTATGTTCTTTCAGCGGGATGATGTGGGCAGGCAGCAACTCCAACAGTGGTGTAGCTTTAGCATCCCGTGGTCCACCAGTAAGACTAATTACACGTTCCCTGTGGCTGCTTTCAGGATGTGGGAAGGGTTGAGTTTTGAATGCTTTGAACAAAATGGCTCCACACCAGTAGGCTATTTTAAGAGTCTTTGCGGGAATACAATTGAACTACAGCTGGACACCACATTTGGGGCTGTTTTAAATTCTCAACGCGTCCCACTGGCAGATACTTGGTGGCTGTGTGGTAAGAAAGGAGGGTTGCGCCCGACACTGCCTGATGACTGGAGTGGCAGCTGTGCCCTCGTAATGCTCCTACATGAGATAGTTATATCACCACACAAGCCGCTTGACGCTACGTCACAGTCAGCTTTGCGCCAAAGTAAGCGACAGTATGTCCCTGATCTGATGATTCAGATTGAGAGCATAGGACAGCCAAGAGATATTCCTAATGAGTTTAAGGCCCGCAATGAGATTGTCGCGGGCTGGGAAGCCCTCATCCCACTGATAAGGGTTAGCAAGAATGCTGAATGGATTAATTACATTATTACAACCAGCAGAGATTTATCAATTATTCTGACGATGTCCTTGTGGCCTTGGGAGAACAATCGGATGTACTACTAAAATGACATTGCAAAACAGACAGGCCTTACATTGGATACTGGCAGAAAAAGGCAGGATTTGTGTGATGTTGGGAGCATTGTTGTACCTTTATACCCAACAACACTAACCCTGGGGGAACTTTTACTAATGCAATGGAAAGACTAAAGAATCTAAGACGGGAGCTAAAAGACAATGCAGGGTTTGGTCATCAGGCTTTTGATTGGCTGAATAATATATTAGGGTCTTGGAGAGCATGGTTTGTCAAGATTGGTCTTATCATAGCGGCGGTTTTGCTTGTTGTTGCCTTTGTCTTTTGTTGTGCTTTACCTTTTATTAAGTCCTTCTTAGTTCACGTCACTACACGATAACTTGTCATTTCAGCTACCCCAGGAACTACTTATTCCTCTGATGGAACCCCACCACTCTACTATTATGATCTGACAACCGCCACGGTGCAAGGAATATGTCACGTGGGGACGTCGATTATACTTCTGAAGAAGGCGCAGGCCCTAGATTGTGAGGGATCTCTGGTCTTTTTCCTGTTTAGGTTATTGGAGGATAGGTTTTTAGCCCAAAGGTCCCCAGGAATGGAGGAAGAATCCTTTACGTCTCAGACTACGGACATTATTTAGTCAGCATTGGGATCTACATTGTTTGTATTGGGCAGAAGAGGGGCTGAGCTTATTGCCTTTTTCTCTAGGTGAGACCAGTAGGTCTCAAAAGGGGGGACTATGGAAAATAAAGCATGGGAAGGGTTAAAGCATGAAGACCACTGGCAATCTGTGGTCTGTGGAAGGCAAGATGGGATAGCCATAGAGGAATGCCCTTACACCAATTAGCAGAGAAAGGTTAAGACTGAAAGGTCACTATCGCGAGATGAGATAACACAACTAATAAAGCAAGTTTCTCTGTTAAGTGTTATTATGACAGGATTGGGACAATAAATATTTGGGACATAACATTAAAATATTTAATTAATAGTTAGTAGAGTCCGCTTGAGACAGGAGACTATTGTAATAGATGGAATAGCTAAATATCAATCAAGACAGGGTAATCTGGAATGGAAAGATCACTGTAGCAGAGTTAGCAATAAATATCTAATCATGACATTAGAATAACATTAAGTAGAATATACAACTAAAGAGATAGTGGGAACTAACATCACTGGTTTATTGTGTAGCTAGAGTGAGGTATTTTCATTAATATTGTTGGACATGCTGATAAGCTAACAGAAACAAGATAAAAAAAGATATAGAAATCCACGGACCCTGGGGTTCATGGGCATTCAAGAATCTGCTTTTTCAGTGTCACGGTTTTTTGTTTGCAAATAAAAGACCTACTTCTTGAAGAACTCTCTGCGCTCCTGGTAGTTCTCTATATTTTCTCCACAACACTAGTAGTCTCAGAGTGTACTGGAAAATTGAAAATATGTTACATTTGGCTGTGAAACAAATACCTGACTTTTGGTTGCTATGTTTTCACAACAGTTCAAATTTAATCAGTTTAAATTATGCCCTAGGATACTAAAACCCAAACGAATTTGAATTTTACTGTTTTGACAACATTGAACCAATGAGACAATCTGATATCTTGGGTATAAAGAAACTGGTACCTTTTTCATATGATATATCTTTGCAGCAAAAGACCCAAGAAGAGCCAAGGAGATCAGAAGCTGAGAGAAGATAGATACTGATGACAACAGTCACTGTCTGGTTTTGAAAATTAAGTTGATGTTATTTAATAGAGGCTTTTCTTGGATGAGTGCATTGTTATAGAGTTGGAGGTAGATAACAGACCTTTAAGAGAAAGGAGGCTTAGAGGATAAATAGTTGTTTAAAGTTCACTTTTGGAGTTAAACAATAAGATTGATATTTTTCTTTAAATACTGGAATTTGGGAAGTCACTCATTCTTTAACAGATTACGAGGTAAGGTAAGCTTTTGTGTGTTTGGTTTAATTAGCAGAAGGGTTTACAGTCATATCGTAACACTAAAGGACACAGCTGCTATACTAGGTCTGCGGCAGGTGGCGAAGGAACAAACAAGAAGGAAAAACATACGTGACCTCATCCTTATCAGTCTGCCAACTGCAGATGCATGACAGTATCAGTAAAGATACTGTTGTGGTGGTTGGAGGTCTGTCATCTCAGCTCCAGTACATCTCTATAGCATCTCCTCAGGGTAGGGTCCTTGGCCCTGACATCTTCAGCTGCTTCATCAATGATCTTCCCTCCATCATAAGGTCAAAAGTGGGGATATTTGCTGATGATTGCACAATGTTAAACAACATTCATCTCCTCAGGCACTGAAGTAGTCACATCCAAATGCAACAAGATGTGGACAATATCCAGATTTGGCCTAACCAATGGAAAGTAACATTCATGCCACACAAATGCCAGGCAATGGCCATCACCAACAAGAGACAATCTAACTATCGACCCTTCACATTTAATGGTATTACTATCACTGAAATCCCCATTATCAAACTACTAGGGGTTATCATTGACTTGAAACTTAACTGGACTCACCACAAAAATGCAGTAGCTACAAGGACAAATCAGAGGCTCGGAATATGCACCAAGTAAGCCACCTCCTGACTCCTGAAAGCCTGTCCACCATCTACAAGGCACAAGTCAGGAGTGTGATTGAATACACCCTACTTGCCTGGATGAGTGCAGCCTCAACAACACTCAAGAAGCTGGACACCAGCCAGGACAAAGCAGCCCGCATTTGGCACTACATCCACAAGCATCCGCTCATCTACTGCCAATGCACAGTGGTGGCAGTGTGTACTATCTACAAGATACACTGCAGAAATTCACCAAAGATCCTCAGTCAGTACCTTCCAAACACATGACCACTTCCATCTAAAGGAACAAGGACGGCAGATATATGGGAACATTACCACATTCAAGTTCACCTCCAAGCCACTCACCATCCTGACTTGGAAATATATCACTGTTCCTTCACTGTCACTGGATCAAAATCCTGGAATACCCTCCCTAATGACATTGTTGGTAAACCCACAGCAGACAGATTGCAGCAGTTAAAGAAAGCACCACCACCATCTTCTCAAGGGCAACTGGAGATAAACAATAAATGCTGGCCACTCAATGACACCCAGATCCCACAAATGAATAATAAAAAAACTTTCCGTTTGCCTTTCTTATTATAGGGAATACAGTGCAATATTAATCCAATTTTGGATTATCCGAACAAGGTATTAAGGTCCCAAAAAAACAGTATTAGGCATGCATTGCCAGATAACTGAGAAATGTTCGATAACTGACGCTCATGAATTATCACTTGTTTGCGATCAGATTGATTATCCAAACAAAATACTCCCTGCCTGTCTCTTATTTAATTGGGGGAGGGGGAATTACAATGCTATTAGGCAGGAACCGGGGCACCAAGATTGGGAACAGATGTCCTCAGGGAAATGCACAACCAAAATGGGCAAGTTGTTTAGGAAGCACTTGCTGATAATGCTGGAGAAGTTTGTCCCACTTAGACAAGGAAAGGATGGTAGGTTGATGACAAGGGATGTGGAACATTTAGGAAAGAGGAAGAAAGAACCTTATTTAAGGTTAAGGAGGCAAGGATCAGAAAAGACTTTCAGAGGGTTAAAAGGTAGCCAGGAATGAATTGAAGAATGGACTAAGGAGAGCTAGAAGGCGGCATGAAAAAGCTTTAGCTGGTAGGATTGTACTGTTCTATATTCTTCATGCTCTGGATTAGAGTGGTGCTGGAAAAGCACAGCAGTTCAGGCAGCATCCGAGGAGCAGGAAAATCGACGTTTTGGGCAAAAGCCCTTCATCAGGAAGAGAGGCAGAGTACCTGAAGGGTGGAGAGGTAAATGAAAGGAGGGTGGGGGTGGGGAGAAAGTAGCATAGAGTACAATAGGTAAGTGGGGGTGGGGATGGAGGTGATAGGTCAGAGAGGAGGGTGGAGCGGATAGGTGGAAAAGAAGATAGGCAATGGACCTGCACATCCACTAATATCATTTATTGTATCCGTTGCTCCCGATGTGGTCTCCTCTACATTGGGGAGACTGGGCGCCTCCTAGCAGAGCACTTTAGGGAACATCTCTGGGACACCCGCACCAATCAACCCCACCGCCCCGTGGCCCAACATTTCGACTCCCTCTCCCACTCTGCCGAGGACATACAGGTCCTGGGCCTCCTCCACCGCGCTCCCTCACCACCAGAAGCCTGGAGGAAGAACGCCTCATCTTCTGCCTCGGAACACTTCAACCCCAGGGCATCAATGTGGATTTCACCAGTTTCCTCATTTCCCTTTCCCCCATCTCACCTCAGCTCCAACCTTCCAGCTCAGCCCTGCCCTCATGATCTGTCCTACCTGCCTATCTTCCTTTCCACCTATCCGCTCCACCCACCCCCATCCACCCATTGTACTA
>NC_057712.1:132796277-132832348 GCF_004010195.1 Chiloscyllium plagiosum
TACGGGATGGCATTTTTGCAAGAGGTAGGGTGAGAAGAGGTGTAATCCAGGTAGCTGTGGGAGTCGGTGGGTTTGTAGAAAATGTCAGTGTCAAGTCGGTCGTCACTAATGGAGATGGAGAGGTCCAGGAAGGGGAGGGAGTTGTCAGAGATGGTCCAGGTAAATTTAAGGTCAGGGTGGAATGTGTTGGTGAAGTTGATGAATTGCTCAACCTCTTCGCGGGAGCATGAGGTGGCGCCAATGCTGTCACTACTGGAGATGGAGAGGTCCAGGAAGGGGAGGGAGTTGTCAGAGATGGTCCAGGTAAATTTAAGGTCAGGGTGAAATGTGTTGGTGAAGTTGATGAATTGCTCAACCTCCTCGCGGGAGCACAAGGTGGCACCAATGCAGTCATCAATGTGGCGGAGGAAAAGGTGGGGAGTGGACCGGTGTAACTATGGAAGATGGACAGTTCTACGTAGCCAACAAAGAGACAGGCATAGCTGGGGCCCATACGGGTGCCCATGGCTACCCCTTTGGTCTAGAGGAAGTGGGAGGATTCAAAGGAGAAATTGTTCAGGGTGAGGACAAGTTCGGCCAAATGAATGAGAATGTCGGTGGAAGGGTACTGTTGGGGACGTCGGGAGAGGAAGAAACGGAGGGCTTAGAGGCCCTGGTCATGGCGGATGGAGGTGTAGAGGGATTGGATATCCATGGTGAAGATGAGGCATTGGGGGCCAGGGAAACAGAAGTCTTGGAGGAGGTGGAGGGCATGGGTGGTGTCTCGAATGTATGTGGGGAGTTCCTGGACTAGGGGGGATAGAACAGTGTCGAGGTAGGTTCAGTGAGGCAGCAGCATGCTGAGACAATGGGTCGGCCAGGATGGTCAAGCTTGTGGATCTTAGGAAGGAGGTAGAACCTGGCAGTGCGGGATTCCCGGACTATGAGGTTGGAAGCTGTGGGTGGGAGATCTCCTAAAGTGATGAGGTTCTGTATGGTCTGGGAGATGATGGTTTGGTGATGGGGGGTGGGGTCATGGTCGAGGGGGCAGTTAGGAGGAGGTGTCCTCGAGTTGGCGTCTGGCTTCAGCGGTGTAGAGGTCAGTGCGCCAGACTACCACTGCACCCCCTTTATCTGCTGGTATGATGGTGAGGTCAGGATTGGAGCCGAGCGAGTGGAGGACAGCAGAACACTTCAACCCAGGGCATCAATGTGGTCCCTCACCACCCGACGCCTGGAAGAAGAATGTCTCATCTTCCACCTCGGAAAACTTCAACCCCAGGGAATCAATGTGGATTTCATCAGTTTCCTCATTTCCCCTTCCCCCACCTCACCCCAGTTGCAAACTTCCAGCTCAGCACTGTCCAATCTGCCTATCTTCCTTTCCACCTATCCACTCCACCCTCCTCTCTGACCTATCACTTTCATCCCCACCCCCATGGGTGAATACCCACTGTACTCTTTGCTACCTTTCCCCACCCGCCTCCCTGACCTATCACCTTCATCCCCACCCCCACTCACCTATTGTACTCTATGCTACTTTCTCCCCACCCCCTCATTTATCTCTCCACTCTTCAGGCACTCTGCTTCTATTCCTGATGAAGGGCTTTTGCCCGAAATGTCAATTTTCCTGCTCCTCGGATGCTGCCTGAACTGCTGTGCTTTTTCAGTACCACTCTAATCCAGAATCTGCAGTCATTGTTTTTCCTATATTCTTCATGCTGCAACTGCTTCCCCACTTTCTGCAATTTGTGCACAAGGACACTGCACTGACACACTTTGAATCTGTTTCCTATTTAAATAATAACTTGTCCTTTTGTTTTTTTTGGACCAAAATGGAAAACCTTGCATTTATCCACACTAAACTCTATAGGTTATTACAATTCACTGAGAGTCAATCTTCTCAATATCCCCTCCCTCTCTGTCTATAAACCTCAAATCTGCCCTTAGTCCTTAATGCCACAACTTGTTAGTCTTTAATGTTAGACAGTAGTGGCAATGTAAATAGCAGGACACATTAAATGCAAGAATTATACAAGACACCTCAAATGTAACGGTCCTCTTTAATTCCAGGAGTTCAGTGGACATAAAAACCATGATCCCTCAAGTCCAAGATGTGGATTTAAAAAATATATTGCAGTAATTTACTCCAAGTACGAATAAAACTCTAAACAGAAAACTGATAAAAAAAATTTGGTTCTATGCTTTTCCACTTGCATTTGATTATCTCCTTAGTTTTTGTTTTAAACAAACTTGTTCACAGATGCTTTCTTAGCTGTCAGGACACAAGTTTAAATCATCAAAATATAATTATAGGCAGAGCAGAAAATTAACATTCTTCAGCAAGAAAATTGCTGATTGTTAATTTATTCCACTCAAATATCTAATGCTCACATAATAACACATTATGAAGTAAGAATACTCACTTATTGTCAAATGATAAAACAGAAAATGTGATTCAGAAATTTGCGTCAGTTCAGAAAGTCATTCGTTCTTTCAACCGAAATGCTTTTAAAAATCGCAACCTGATTTTATTAAGTTTCGTCTCCTGACTCTTTCATTCCTTTATAAAACCGTCACTGGACATCGACTTCTTCAACCGTTAACGGTCACGCGGTGACGTCAGAGGGGCTCGCGGGCCGGGGTTGAAACTTCGAGAAAGAGCGGTCCCGGCATCGTCTGCAGGAGGAGAGTGTGAGACGGTGCGGACGGCCGCTTGTGCTGTAGGTGGTGTGTAGTGAAGGTTTAACAGGCGGATGGTGGGATTGACATGTGAGGAGAATTTGAACTGATTCAGATTACAGTCACTAAATCTCTCTGAAATTGTCTGGCCCTAATTCTTAGGCTGTGCCCCGAAGTTCTGGAATCCCTAACCAGTGCAAACAGTTTGCTACTCTCTTTTGCTGTTCATGTCTTGAAGATTTCAATCAGATCACCCCTTAAATTATAAATTATGGAGGAAAAATGCCTAACTTGTATAATCTCTCCACATAATTTAATCCTTAGAGTTCAGGTCTCATCGCTGTACTTTCTCCAAGGCAATTATATGATCCTAACGTGCGGTGCCCAGAACTGCTCACATTATTCCAAATGGGACTAAAGAGATTGTAAGATAGTGGGAAAAAGCTGGAAGAGCCTTTAGATCTGATCATAATGAATGGTGGAGCAGAACAGTGAATATGATCTATATGGATTTCAGTAAGGCATTGGACAAGGTTGCCTATGGGAGACTGATTAGCAAGGTTACATATCATAGAATACAGGGAGAACTAGCCATTTGGATGCAGAAATGGCTCGAAGGAAAAAGACAGAAATTGTGGTGGAGGGTTGCTTTTCAGACTGGAGGCCTATGACCACTGGAGTGCCACAAGGATTAGTGCTGGGTCCACTATGTTTCATCACTTTGTCAGAAAGCTGGTCCTTTTTTTTCTGAGGCTCAAAGATACCCTATCCATGTTTTTTTTTCAGAGTGGTAATAAACCAGGCTGGGCTCCGATCAGACTGGTTTGGTACAGGGATGCAAAGGATCTTGAGAGGCATTTTTGTTTATATGTTAACAGATGAGACTTCAGGCCAAAGTGGTCATGTTTTAGAAG
This sequence comes from Chiloscyllium plagiosum, assembly GCF_004010195.1. Lineage (NCBI taxonomy): Eukaryota > Metazoa > Chordata > Chondrichthyes > Orectolobiformes > Hemiscylliidae > Chiloscyllium > Chiloscyllium plagiosum. The sequence goes on from NC_057712.1 coordinate 132,799,853, forward strand.
TGACCGATGCAATGAAAGGGGAGTGGTCAGCTCTCTTGCTGAGCCGTTGAGTTCAGTCTTGAACTGGGGAAAAGTTCAACTGTGGGCTGTGTGGAAACTCTCTCTCCCTCTCTGTCTTTCTGCCCCTCAACTTAAACCTGTAAGCATATGTTCCATTTATATTGTTTTTTTAAAGGGAGTTTGCTTAATGGGACTGTTGTTTATATGCAGGACAGCATAATTAAGTCTTGTTTGGATAGAGTCATATAGATGTACAGCATGGAAACAGATCCTTCGGTCCAACTCGTCCTTGCTGACCAGATATTCCAAGCCAATCTACTCCCACTTCCCAGCACCTAGCCTATATCCCTCCAAACCCTTCCTATTCATATACCCATCCAAATGCTTCTTAAATGTTGCAATTATACCAACATCCACCATTTCCTCTGGCAGCTCATTCCATGCACATACCACCCTCTGCGTGAAAAAGTTCCCCCTTGGTCTCTTTTATATCTTTCCCCTCTCACCCTAAACCTATGCCCTCTCGTTCTGGACTCCCCGACCCGAGGGAAAAGACTTTGCCTATTTACCCAATCCATGCCCCTCATAATTTTGCAAACCTCTATAAGGTCACCCGTCAGCCTCCGACGCTCCAGCGAAAACAGCCCCAGCCTGTTCAGCCTCTCCCTATAGCTCAAATCCTCCAATCCTGGCAACATCTTTGTAAATTTTTTCTGAACGCTTTCAAGTTTCACATCTTTCTGATAGGAAAGACCAGAATTGCACGCAATATTCCAACAGTGGCCTAACCAATGTCTTGTACAGTCGCAACATGACCTCCCAACTCCTGTATTCAATACTCTGACCAATAAAGGAAAGCATACCAAACGCCGCCTTCACTATCCTATCTACCTGCGACTTCACTTTCAAGGAGCTATGAACTTGCACTCCAAAGTCTCTTTATTCAGCAACACTCCCTCGGACCTTACCATTAAGTGTATAAGTTCTGCTAAGATTTGCTTTCCCAAAATGCAGTACCTCACCTTTATCTAAATTAAACTCCATCTGCCACTTCTCAGCCCATTGGCCCATCTGGTCAAGATCCTGTTCCAATCTGAGGTAACCCTCTTCGTTGTCCACTACACATCCAATTTTGGTGTCATCTGCAAACTTACTAACTGTACCTCTTATGCTCGCATCCAAATCATTTATGTAAATGACAAAAAGTTGAGGACCCAGCACCAATCCTTGTGGCACTCCACTGGTCACAGGCCTCCAGTCTGAAAAACAACCCTCCTCCACCACCACCCTCTGTCTTCTACCTTTGAGCCAGTTCTGTATCCAAATGGCTAGTTCTCCCTGTATTCCGTGAGACCTAACCTTGCTAATCAGTCTCCCAAGGAAATCTTGTCGAATGCCTTACTGAAGTCCATATAGATCACATCTACCACTCTGCCCTCATCAATCCTCTTCATTAATATAAATTGGAAAATCATTTATTCAGTATTTAATATTTAAAATATATACAGTTTCCAACTTTGAAATCCACTGTAGTTACCCGATTTTAGTCCCTTAATTTAAATCCAAGATTAGGTTCCTTAAGTGTTCCTGACCAGTCATTGCTCATTTACAATGCTAAAGATCACGAAATGGCTGCAGCTGCCTTCAAAGATCTTGTCTACTCAAATGGAAAAAAAAAGTGTAATCACAAATAATGGCTGAATCCAAAGACACAGATATTAACCATAGGATATTAATTTTGTGACATGATTTATCACAACTTAATGTTGAATTAAAACTTCAATCGTCATTGAGGGAAGGGACTTCCTCAATAAAGCTACGGCTGGCACATCATAATCACCAATGAAGCACAGCAGTCTTAAAATTAAGTGGGAATGAACGAGTCTGAAACAAAAAAAGGTTACAATGTTGTCTTCCTCTGTATTAAACTGATTTGAAATTGAATAAGGTTGGCTTTTATGACAGGATAAAAGTGATTAGTTAGAAACTGACAGTAAGACAGCCATGACCTGTAAAAATAACAAGAGTTAATATTTCATTTCATAATCTCTGAAGGATCCTTAACCTTAAAAGGAATCATGTTAATTTTCCAAAATACAAATCAGATTCAAAACAGTCCCGGATCTCGAGCTCCAGGGAACAAAGCACAAACATTCAATCACCAACAAACAAATGCGCATTCAAACCGAATCACAAAGGGGTTAAACTCCGACAAGCTGTACAGCTCTCTCACTCTCTTTCTCTCTCTGTCCCCCCCCCCCACACACACACACACCACATCTCAGTTTTTTTTAGCTTGGAGGTTTATTCTCCTAAGTCCTGGCCATGCCACATCATTGTTTAACCAAATGTGCAAGAATTGTACTGCTGGCCAGTTTTCTTTTTTTTAACACAACAAGAACAACGGCCGCCCTCCATATTTCATAAACAAAGAACAAATACCAAAACCAACAAAAAAAACAGCAAAGCAAGTCAAGCCAAACAGATGCAACATGTACAACAAACAACAAGACTAATGAGTAGCCAATCATCGAATGTTTGACGAGGGAAAAGAGATTATTTTGTGAAAAACTGGTGATTTGTCCTCTGCCTCTTGCTTGTGATAGAGGATGACTGTTATCAGGAGGTTTACCCAAAGTGTCATAGGACTTCCGAGGGTAATTCTCATGAAAACTTCCTTGGTTGTCCTGTGTGGCCCCTCTAGGGCAATTCGAGGTCCAATGGAGGGGATTGCTGCAAGTCAGGCAGTTTCGAGTCAAGCAGTCACGAGCCCAGTGCGATAGGTTGTTACTATTAAAACAGGCTGGGGATGAACTCTTAGGGGGTGTCCCTCTGCCATACTCATGACCGCGGCCTCGAATAGGTGCAGGGCCAATATTATGATGCACGGGTAGTTGTTGAGGTGCCTCCTTTTGGACTACAAATTCTGATTTTACACGGATTTGTGGTCTATCTTCACTCTGCTGTTTCCACAAGGCCTTAATAGAACGATGGAGTTGATTAGACGTGCCTTCAAACTAGTCTAGATTGTTTATTTTGACTGCTGTGAATACAGAGGGCAGCAGGCAGCTTAACAGCATGGAATTATGCTGAGCATTTAATTCCAAGCCCGATTGCTGGAATAGAACTCCTAACATTCTCTAAAACGTTCAAGGAAGTCTTCAGCAGACTCCTTATTTTGGGGGCGAAGTTCAAGGATGCGAGTAAAGTCAATAGGTTTTGCTAGTATGGAAGATGCAGCAGCAAGGGTATCATCTTGTCGTTGCTGATCTTGGGCTATAGCATTAGAGAAGGCAATAAAATTATTGTAACCAATATATTCAGTAAAACGAGCATATTCAGAGGGGATAAGGACTTGTTGAAGAAGGGCCCAAAAATCCTGGCCATTGTCATCATAAACTTTAATTGTGTTTTTTAAAAAATCAAGGAACTGCTGAGGAGTCTTGTGGCAGTCTGAAGCATAACTGAGGATGGACATAATTTCATGTGGTTTCCACGGTCAGTAAATATGGATAGTGGCATTTTGACCAGGAGCGCCAGCCTGTGTGTTTGATAGTTCTCTCACAGAGAACATACCTCATGTGAGTGTTTCATCTTCCGAATCCTCAGAAGAGGAATTTTAAGGGGTTTCTAATTGCTACACAAGTTGTTTATTAGAGAATCGGTGCTGTTTCAATTTTCGCTGACTATGAGTGTTCTAAGTAACAGCATCAGTGAACTGGGGAGGGGGTGGGGGAACAGGAGTGGCTACAGCAGCAGCATACGTCTTAGGTTAAGCTGTAGCAGCCGAGCTAACAGTAACTTGGGGATGGGAGAAGGAGCAACACTTACAGGGTTAGAATTGGGCGTGGAGTACAGATGGGTATGGTGCAGGGAAACAACAGGAACTTGAGAAATAGATAGAACAGCAGTTTGATATGAAGGACGCTGAGCAGTCTGTGGGGGAGGGGTTAGGGCAGGCGGCGCTTGAAGTACTAAACTTGTGGATCTGACCGAGACTGGAGTAATCGGGGGTGGGTAAGGATGCACTTGCAAATTAGACAGGGTTGGTGGAAGCGGCAGCGCAGGGTGAAAGTAGGAACACCATTCATCTAAATCCAAATTTTCATTGTCTCCCGTGCTTAAACCAAAGCCAACCAGTGAACTTTATGGTTCTGTTTGCTTAACTTGTCCTTTTGTTTCTGTTTGTGTTTTGTTCGAGGACATTCATTTTTGAGGACCTCAATAGATTTCATGGCACCATCAGCAGTTAGTTCAATTCCCAATTTAGTGGCAGTATCCTACCATGAGCACAAAACTGATTCTTTATGAGCTTCATCACAGTATTGTCTCCACATTCGAATTAGTTCCTTCATTCTCGAGCCCCATGTTTCTCTGCCAAATCATATGCTGGGCTGATTTGATCAATTGAATACTTTTAGGGCCACCTAGTGGCTACTGTTCATTACCCAATGCTTTATTTAAGGTACCAGTAAGTGTCCGAAAGATTTCGGATTTTTCCGGAAACCTCTCACATATTTTTACTAACGATGAAGACATGATTACCCATGTGTAAACAAACTTCCTTTTATAGTTGTGACTCAAAAATCTTTATTATCCGACACCCCGTCAACACACAATTTACCGACTTCCACAGACTCTTCCTGACTTTCCATAACCCTCAATAATCCTGTTATAATGTATCGCAACACTTCCTTATCTCACAGAACAATTTAAGTACCAAATTAAATAATGCAATCCAACCAAATCAAAGTTTCTCAGCTCTGAGAGGTTCCCAACCCTCTCTCTCTCTTTGTTTTCAGATCCATTTGTCAAGTCTGTCCTTGGATGTCACTCTCCCCCTTTGTTGTGTATGTAAAATCTCTCTTTCGTTTTTGTGTATATAGTCTCTATATAATCTCTTTTTTTTGTGGAGTTCTCAACTCCTTGAATTTTTTTTTTCTCTCTCTCTCTCTCTCTCTCTGCCCCACCCCTTGCCAAGGCCAATCCTTTTCGGCCTGGACTAGGGATCAGTTCAGCCACTACTTGAATGAGAGGAAAACCAAACAGATATAAAATACTCACGTCTGACTGGCTGAATTCCTCAACAGTGAAGGACCACTCTTACACCGCTGTCCACAATCCATCTGTGCTGGACCACAAGTCACAGCACCATAAGAAGATTTAGATCCCAGGCGAGACCTCTTGGTTACGAGATCAGTCAAAAGAATCAACAGAATGCGATCTGTATAATGCTAGGTTACCAGTTTAACAAAATAAGGCAGCCTGGCACAGTTTTGTCCTGCAACACAGAGGTTAAAGCTTCTGTGTTCTATGGCAAAATTGCACAATTACATTTGAAAATTAAACATAATTTATAGGCCTTTTAAAGAGACAGCACAGCCTTAATTGCAAGAAAATGTAATAAGGTGACATGATTGACAGCACGTTAATCCAACGATATTTCCTGGGAAATGATTCTTTTCTTACGTAGATCATCATCTCATGCAGCCAGTTCAATGTTAGTTCGAGTGGTCAGTTGATATCTCATGATTCATTTTATGAAAACTCCATTGTCTGCTTTATCTTCTAATTCAGCAAACCCAGCAAAGCAGTAATACAGGTTCACAGTGTCAAAGCATAACTTGAAGGCATTTTGTTGTGTTATTTTAAATTGAAAAGCCATTTTGTGGTTAATAAAAACCTACATATATTTGTTGCTTCTGACAACAGCTGAAAGTCAAACTTTAAATCCTCAGTTCATTCAAAGTTCTGTTGGACGATGCCTCCATGCATAGTCTACATAATTTGTAAAGATTTTTGTTGAGATTTCAGTTTAAGAAGAGAGCTAGTAAATGACGAAGTAGCCAGAATGTTGTCAAAGGCTAACACTCTCCCCTCACCTCTGGAATTTAGGTGCTTTATCTGTGAGTGAACCAAGGCTATAAAGAACAAAGAAAGAACAAAGTAAATTTACAGCCCAGGAACTGGCCTCGGCCCTCCAAGACTGAGCCAATCCAAATCCACTTAAATGCCTAAATCTGACAGCAATTCCTAAGCATTTGTATCCCTCTGCTCCCCACCTACTCACGCACCCTACCATGCCTGCTTCTACTCCCTCTGCTGGCAACGCGTTCCAGGTGCCTACCATCCTCTGTGAAAAGTACTTGCCGCGTCTATCCCTCTTAAACTTTTCACCTCTCATCTTGAAAGTGTGACCTCTTGTTATTGAGACCTTCACCCTGGGAAAAAGCTTATCTCTATCTACTCTGTTTGTACCCTTCATGATTTTGTAGACGTCCATCAGGTCCCCCCCTCAATCTTCTTTTTTCTAATGAAAACAATCCTAACTTACTCAATCTATCTTCATAGCTAGCACCTTCCATACCAGGCAAAATCCTCATAAACCTTCTCTGCACCCTCTCCAAAGCGTCCACATCCTTTTGGTAATGTGGCAACCAGAACTGTGCACAGTATTCTAAATGCAGCCAAACCAAAGTCTTGTACAATTTTAACACGACCTGCCAGCTCTTATACTCAATACCCCATCCGATGAAGGCAAGCATACCATATGCCTTCTAGACCACTCTATCCACCTGTGCAGCCACCTTCAGGGAACAATGAAACCGAACTCCCAGATCTCTCTGCTCATCAACTTTTCCAAAGGCTCTTCTGTTTACTGTATAATTCAGTCTAGAATTAGACTTGCCAAAACACATCACCTCACATTTGCCTGGATTGAACTCCATCTGCCACTTCTCTGTCCAAGTCTCCAGTCTATATTCTCCTGTATTCTTTGACAGTCCCCAATGCTTTCTGATACTCCACCAATCTTCATGTCATCTGCAAACTTGCTGATCATACCAACAGTGCCCTCTTCCAGATCATTTATGTATATTACAAACAACAGTGGCCCCAGCACGGATCTCTGTGGAACACCACTGGTCATGTTTCTCCATTTTGAGAAAGTCCCTTCAACTACTACTCTCTGTCTCCTGTTGCTCAACCAGTTTGTTATCCACTTAGCTAGAACACTCTGCACACCATGTGACTTCATTTTCTCTACTAGTTTAGCGTAGGGACCCTTATCAAGCATCTTACTAAAGTCCATGTGTATGACATCTACAGCCCTTCCTTCTTCTATCGTCTTTGTCTCTTCCTCAAAGAACTTTATTAACCTGGTAAGGCATGATCTCCCCCTCACAAAACCAAGTTGCCTATCACTGATAAACCCATTCTTTTCCAAATATAAATCGATTTTAGCCTTCAGTACCTTCTCCAGCAACTTTCCTACCACTGATGTCAGACTCACTGGTCTGTAATTACCCAGAATATCCCTACTTCTTGTACAGGGGAACAACATGATCAACCCTCCAGTCCTCTGGCACCTCATCTGTATTTAAGGATGCTACAAAGTTATCTGTCAAGGCCCCAGCTATTTCCTCTTTCGCATCCCCCAGCAACTTGGGATAGATCCCATCCGGTTCCCGGGATTTAATAACTTCTAGCCTACCCAACACATTTTGCCTACTCATGTCAATGTGATCCAGAGTCATCAAAGTTTTATTTCCAGTCTCAACATTCATCAAGTCCCTCTCCTCAGTGAACACTGGTGCAAAGTAATCATTCAGAATCTCACCCATTTTCTCAGGTTCGACACACAATCTTCCTTCCTTAAGTGAGGTCTGCAGATGCTGGAGATCAAAGTTGAAACTTTATTGCTGGAACAGCACAGCAGGTCAGGCAGCATCCAGGGAACAGGAGATTCGACGTTTCGGGCACAGGCCCTTCTTCAGCCATTTATCCTTTAGTGGACCAATCCTTTCTCTAGTTACCCGCTTGCTTCTTATATAAGAATAAATGGCTTTGGGATTCTCCTTAATTCTGTTTACTAGAGCTATTTCATGACCCCTTTTAGCTCACTTGATTCCTCGTTTAAGACTGGTCCTACTCTTCCGATATTCCTCAAGGACCCATTCTGTTCTTAGCTGCCTGGACTTATGTACGCTTCCCTCTTCCTCTTAGCTAGTCGTACGATTTCTCCTGTCACTCACGGTTCACAAATCTTGCCCTTCCTATCCTTTGCTTTCGACAGGACACGCCCATCCTGCACTATCTTTAACCTATCTTTGAAAGCCTCCCACATATCAAATGTGGATTTCCCTTCAAATAGCTTCGTCCAATCCACATTTCCGAGCTTCTGCCTAATTTTGATATAATTGGTCTTGGCCCAGCTTAGTACCCTTCCCTTAGGACCACTCTCATCTTTGTCTATGAGTATTCTAAAACTTACAGAATTGTGGTTACTGTTCCCAAAGAAATCCCCCAACATTCCCCAACACCAGGTCCAATATGACCCCTTCCTTCATTGGACTATTAACATACTGTTCTAGAAATCTCTCCTGGATGCTTCTTACAAATTCTGCCCCATCCAGACCTCTGACACTAAGTGTATCGCAATCATTGTTGGGAAAATTAAAATCTCCCATCACCACCACTTTGTTGCCTCTACATCTATTCATAATCTGTTTACCGATTTGTTCTTCTACATCATACTCACTGTTGGAAGGCCTGTAATATAGCCCCAACAATGTAACTGCACCCTTCTTATTTCTCAGCTCCACCCATAATGCCCCTCACTACCCAAGACCGCCATAGTGTCCTTATGCTCTCTGTTGGGAGGTCTATAATGAGGTTAGGAGCTGAGTGACCTCAAACACATCACTAAGCTGATTAATACTGAGCAGGTATTGCTTGATAGCATTATTGATGACACTTTCTTTCAGTTCACCAATGATCGACAATAGACTGATGAGGTGATAATTGGATGAGTTGGATTTGTCCTGCCTTTTATGTACAGGACTTGCTTGGGCAATTTCCCACATTGTCAGGTAGATGCCAGAGTTGTAACTGCACTGGAAGAGCTAAGCTAGGGCTGATCTGGAGCACAAGCCTTCAGTATTATTGTTGAAATGTTGTCAGGGATGGTAGCCTTTGCAGTAAGGAGTATCTCCAACCATTTCTTGATTATTATGTGAAATGATTCAAATTAGCTGAAGACTGGTGTCTGTAGTGCCGGGACCTCTGGAGGAAGCCTTTCAAATTTTGCAATCCTCTCCTTGTCACCCCTCACAGATCATTGCAGGGCTTGAATTGTGAGGGGGGAGGTATGTAGATTTCTTGAAATAGATGACTTTTGCAGGACATCTTTTAATGCTGAAGCACATCAGTAACATGTGGGTCCTTGACAGAAGATAGATCCAGTTCCAGAGGCAAAGAAACCTTGATGACTAGATATAGAATTCCTAAAGTGTGGAAACAGGCCCTTCGACTCAACAAGTCCACACCAACCCTCCGAAAAGTAACCTACCCAGACCCATTCCCCTACATTTACCCCAAACTAATACTCCTAACCTACACATCCCTGAACACTGTGGGCAGTTTAGCATGGCTAATTCACCTAACCTGCACATCTTTGGATTGTGGGAGGAAACTACAGCACCCGGAGGAAACCCATGCAGACACAGAGAGACTGTGCAAACTCCACACAGGCAACCATCCGAGGCAGGAATCAAACCCACGTCCCTGGTGCTGTGAGGCAACAGTGCTAACCACTGAGCCACTGTGCCACCCTGATGAGGATCCCCTTTGAGCTACTGCTTTTATGCACCATTGCAGCTGTTGATATCACATGAATATTGTCCGCATGGTTTGCTTTAAGAACTGGATTTGGATTACGCTTTATCTGGTTCCTCCCTCTGACCTTACTGTCATGGGTGGTCCTGGGAGACCACAATGTTGACCCAAGAACCCATTAAGTCTCATGGCAACAGGACAAATCTGTTTTATCCAATTTCATATGATATTAAGAAACAGATGGATACCTTGTATATTGCAATGGCTATGGGCTCTGATAATATTCTGGCAATAGTGCTGAAGACATTTGGTCCAGAGCTTGCTATATCCTTAGCCATGCTGTTCCAAAACAAATACAGCACTGGCATCAACCCAACAATTGCCTAAATATGTCCAGTACAAAAAAAGCGGCACAAGTCCAAACTGGTCAATTATCACCGCATCAGTCTAGTCTTGATCATCAATAAAGTGATGCAAAGTGACATTAAAAACATTATCAAGCAGAACGCTTTCTGCAGTAGCTTGCTTACTGATGCCCAGTTTAGGTTCCGTCAGGCTTCTCAACTCCTGACCTCATTACAGTTCAAACCCAGACAAAAAAAATCTGAATTCCAGAGGTGAAGTGAGAGCAATAGCAGGGCAATTCCCCTGGTTCCTACAACAAGCTTCATCCCTTGAAGTAAACTGTCTCTCTTGCTTAGTGGAGTCTTATGTGCAGCATTGCCGTTCCTGATGCCTCCCCTCCTCAGGTCCAGGAAGATCATATTGAACTGATGAAGAGCCATCTCTCCATTAGCAACTCTGCAGGAACTATCCCTGTGGTTGCATGAGGGGTGGTCCTATAATCAAATGGGAACTGGGACAGTTTGGTATCGAGTGAAGCTGTAGATTGTTTCTTTAAGCATGCCTTCAAAGTTGAAACAGCTCTTTCTGCCAGACCATTGGATGATGGAAGCTATTCAGCTGTCCTTATATGATGAGTACCATTTGAATTTAGGAAATGCTCAAATTGTATACTGGTAAACGATGGCCCATTATCTGTGGCTAACACTTCCCAGAGTCCATGCCTTGCAACAGATGTGCACAGTTTTTTTCTATTGTCCTTCCCATGTTTGACGAATGAACTTTATACACATCCAGCCATTTTGAGTGTATGTCACAATAAGAACATTGAGCCCATGAAAGGACCTGCATAACTGATATGTAATTGAATCCAGGGTTTTCCTGGCTATTCTCATGAATGTGGGGAACTGCTGAGGGTAATTTTTATTCTTGGCAATCTGGACACTGCCCCACTAATACCACTAAGTCTGCATCCAGTCCAGGCCAGCAGACTTAACTTCTGTCCAACATCTTCATTTTAGAAACCCCTGGATGACCTGGTGGAGTTCAGCCAGTACCTGGCAGCAACCTTTGGTTGGGACAATCACTCTGGCTCCCTGTAATAAGATGCCATTGTCTGTGTTCTGGTTTGTTCAAGACCAAAAAGATTTCTGTTCTGTTTGTGACAGCCTTTTGGTTTCCCCTAATACCAGCAGCTATTTCAGTTTTGCTAGAACCTGATCTTTCTGTGTCCGAAGTCTGATATTGTCAGCTGTGACTGGAAGTGTGACCAGCAAGTTTAAAATTAATGTAGATGCAAACAGTGCCGGTACCATCTATGGTGTATTTGCCATTGGGAGGCAGCTCAATATATCTGCATTTGCTACTCGGCCTCCCTGATGATGTTCTAACTTGTAACTATATGCATTCAGTATTAGAGCCCACTGCTGAATTTGCCCTGAAGCTTTGGGCTGCACTGCCTTGTCTTCTTTAAGTAGATCTAGCAGGTATTTGTGGTCCTTTATCACAAACTGATTTCTATAAAGATGGAGTTTCCTGGCTCCAAATAAAACTGTCAAATCTTCCGGCTCTATCTGGGTATATTTGCACTCTGCATTAGCCATTGTCCTGGATGCATGCACTAAGAGGCATCCCTCTCAGTTGGGGCACCTATAAGCTAATACTTCTCTGATGCCATACAGGGAGGCATTGCATGTCAATACCAGATATTGAGATTGTTTCCAAGGCTGACCCTTTTTTAGTTGTTGATGCAAAGGTGCCAGGATGGGGGCCAGGTTATGCATGAAATATATGTAATAGTTCACTAGCACAAGGAACGATCTCAGACAAGGGAACTTGGGCACCTTTGATCGCCGTTACTTTATCTTCCAACAGGTGTAAACTTGTCTTGTTGACTGTAGATCACTTGGAGTGCCTGGAACACATTTTTCCCTTCTATGGCCAATGACTGCATGCGAGTAATATCTCATGATTATATCCAAGTTCCCTAAGTGCTCCTTATTGTTCTTCCCTATTATTCACATGTTATCTAGACAAATGGCGACCTAGGGTAGACCCTGTAAAGTAGAGTCTTAGAGATGTACAGCATGGAAACAGACCCTTCGTTCCAACTTGTCCATGCCAACCAGATATCCTAATCTAACCTAGTCCCATTTGCCAGCACTTGGCTGACATCTCTCTAACCCCTTCCTATTCAAATATCCATCTGGATGCCTTTTAAGTTTTGAATTGTACCAGCCTCAACCACTTCCTCTGGCAGTTCATTCCATATGTGCACAACCCCCTCTGTGAAAACATTGACCCTTATGTCCCTTTTAAATTTTTCTCCTCCCACTCTAAACCTATGCCCTATAGTATTGGATTCTTCCACCCCCTAAAAAAGACCTTGTCTATTTACCCTTTCCATGCCCCTCATGATTTAATAAACCTCTATAAGGTCACCACTGACTCTCCGACGGTCCTGGAAAAACAGCCTCTCCATATAGCTCAATCCCTCCAATCTTGTTAACATCCTTGTAAATCTTTTCTGAACCCTTTCAAGTTTCACAACATCCTTCCGATAGTAGGGAGACCTGAATTGCACACAATCTTCCAAAAGTGGCTTAACCAATGTCCCGTACAGATCCAACATGACCTTCCAATACTCAATGCTTTGACCAATAAAGGCAAGCATACCAAAAACCTTCACTATCCTAACTAGGACTCTACTTTCAAGGAACTATGAACGTGCACTCCAAGGTCTCTGTTCAGCAACACTCCCCAGGACCTTACCATTAAGTGTATAAGTCCTGCTCTGATTTGTCTTTCCAAATGCAGCACCTCACATTTATCTAAATGAAATCCAATCTGATCTAGATCCCGTTGTACTCTGTGGTAGCCTCCTTCGCTGTCCACTACAGCTCCAATTTTGGTGTCATCTGTAAACTTACTAACTATAACGCTTATGTTCACATCCAAATCATTTATATAAATGATGAAAAGCAATGGTCTCAGCACCGATTCTTGTAGCACACCACTGGTTACAGGCCTCCGGTCCAAAAGGCAACCCTCCACCATCACCCTCCGTCTTCCATCTTTTGAGCCATTTCTGCATCCAAGTAGCTAGTTCTCCCTGTATCCCATAAGATCTAACTTTGCTGACCAGTCTACCATGAGGAACCTTGTTGAATGCCTTATTGAAGTCCATATAGATCACGGCCACCTCTCTGTCCTCATCAATTTTCTTTGTAACATTTGCAAAAAACTCAATCAAATTAGTGAGACTAATATCCCATGAACAAAGCATAAATATTCTCCATCTTCTGCTAAAAAATTGCACAGGCTGCAGTTATCCCAGATGTCAATCTTGTATGTTGTTATGGATTTTAATTGTAATACACTTTTAGGAATCTTTATCTCTCTCCAATTGCAGGTACACATGGCTCATGTCTATTTTTAAAAACAACAGCCCCCCTGCCAGCTTTGTGTATAAATCCTCTACGAGGGATTGAGTATCTCTCCACCTGCAAAAAGCAGTTACCATCTGTTTAAAACCCCCACAAAGGCAAACCCACCAGTCAGGCTTCATAATTGGTTCAACCAGTGCTCACCATTCCACAAACTAGATTGGTTTGAGGAGTCCTTCATTTTCCAGCCTCCTCATTTCTGCCTCTACTTTTGTCAACATGCAAGGTGGCCTTTGCTTTGTTGATAGACACTAGACCTTCCTGAAAAAATTCTCAGTATTTAATTAGGACTTCACTCGGGCGGCCATTTTCCAATCGAAAAATGTTGAGCCAATCTAGGTGAATCTTTCTCAACCAAATTTTTGCCCCATTGTGCTTGGGCCCGAGGCATTTACTACGATCAGTGGTAACTGAACCACTGCTTCTCATAACAGACCGGAACCGAAGATGTACACTTAATCTGTAAAAGATCCCCAGTATAGGTTCTCAGCCTAGCTGAGTTCTTGCGCAAACATAAAGGTTGGGGTCCAGAGTGAATTTTGTTCAAAACTGCTCTGCAAACACTGAAATTGCTATACTGGTTTCAATCTCCATTCAAACCGAGTGACTATTTATTTTGATTGGTTCTGATTTGATTGTTGCTAAGTAATTTAACTGTTCCAACCCAAATGTAGGTGGACTTTCTAGGGTGTGCCTCGATACCAGCCAATGAGTTCTCTTACTTCCTTTAAGTCCAGTAGGAAGGACTCTTACTGTCTTGAGTCCGCATACTAGCAGCAGCTAAATGATGTTCTGGCCTGAATCCTGAAGGTTTGGCTTTGCTTTGGGGTTTTGCTATGGGCTGTATCAGACTCTGTCACAGACACTCACAACCCCCACCCCAGACATACACACACACACTCCTACAGACACACACATTCCCACTTTCACACATGCACCCTCTCACAGACTTAGACCACTTTATACTCACATACACATACACACTCTCTCTCACAGACACTCACAAACCCCCACCCCAGACACACACACACATATACATCTGTGGGGTGAATTTGTACTTGCAGAGTTACATTGTACTTTGCTCAAAAACTGCATGAATCCATGTAAGACTCTGTTACCATATTTTTTAGATTAGAATCAATCTAAACATTATGGCACAGATAGTGAACACGGGGGCTAACACCTTCAACATCTCAACATCTTATCTGCGCTGACACCAATTGTTACAGTTAACCTGAGAATGTAACTTTCAAAATAAGGTTTTGTGATTTACATATGAAAAAAGTGAAACTATCATGGTCATTCTAACAGATGAGAGACTTAACAAACAATCAAGGTATTTTTCAATGTATAATTTCAGTTACATCACACTGTAAACTTTTGCTTTAAATTCTGTGTCCTACAATTGTGTCCTCCACAACCACCTGATGAAGGAGCGGCGCTCCGAAAGCAAGTGCTTCCAATTAAACCTATTGGACTATAGTCTGGTGTTGTGTGGTTTTAACTTCAGCTAGTAGGCACTTTTGCACAGTTACATCATTCATCCCACATCCAAATGGGTCTCTTACCATCTCATTAAGAGTTAAACCAAAGTCACATGCCAGTCATCTTAACCCAATCAAAAATTCTGATACACATTCCCTGGTTCTCGAATTGCTGAGTAAAACTGAGTGTCTCAGAATTAAAGGAGGATTGGGGTCGTAATGTTCCTTAACTAAATCTATCAACTCTTGAAAGGTTTTTGTATCTGGTGCCTCAGGGAAAGGTAGGCTCCTAACAACTGAAAAAAAGCTATGGGGCCACAAGCTGTCAGGAGAATTACTCATTCTTTTTCAGCTGCCTGAATGTCATTTGCCCAGAAAAAAAATAACATATTCTTTCCACATTTTTGACATCAGGATTAAATGAGTCAAGCTTCCCAAATAACAGCATGATGCCAGAAAGACTTATCTCAACTCAAAGATAACTATTGAATTTCTTCCGGAGCTTGCTTTTGTCTTTTAACCACTGAAATAACTCCACAGGGGTTGGTATCTCATCACTAAGTCACCCTTTATTTATATGTGGAATGTCCATGACACTGATCCAGCTTCCTCAGAGCCAGCTGACAGCGTGAACAGCGTCTTACAATCCTGTTCTTTTTATGTCCCTCCCTACCATCCCCCCACCCCCACTGCGCCACACAGCAGATAATCCTGTTTTTTTTTCTCTTTCTTCTAGGACACAATGAAGAAACATCAAGTGCAGAAAACTTTATTCATATCCCACCAACAGGAAGAAGAAAATATCCAAGTGGCCAATGACAAGCAGTACCCCTCTCTTCAAGGGCAATACCTATGTGAACAAAAAAATTGAAGGATAGGATAGGGATTAAATCAAAGTAGAGTTTGAGGGGGAAATAAAATACTCCACACCCCTCGGTGCCCACCTCTCTGTGAAAACCTACATGCTCCATCTTCATCTCCAAGGACACCTGGGCTTGAACATAACGACAGAAGAGGGGCAGGCAATGAGCCATAACAATACCCTCCATGGCCTGCTGCCTGGACCTGTTTATGGCCAGCCTGGCCAGGCCCAGGAGCAGACTCACCAGGAGATCCTTTGACTTGCCTTTATCCTCTGCAACGGGTGCCCAAACATCAGGAGCATGGGGATGAAGTGTAACCAAAAACATAAAAGGAGATCCTTAAGAAAACTAAAAAGGGAGTGCAAAAATCCATACACAATACATACATGGTTCACAGCACCACGGAACAAGCAGTTGGGCTGGGGGTCCATGAACCACCGCAATCAGGGATTAATCAACATTATTAATTAAGGAGTCAATTACTGCAATAAGGAGAGAAGATACCTTGGAAGAGTTCTCAAACGAGGCTTTGTGTGTAAAACTTAGGAATGTTAGGAGCAGTTACTTTACTGGGTGGTGTTACAGGCCACCAGCAGGAAATAGAGGAGCAAATATGTAGACTGTTCACAGAGGTAAGAGTAAAAATTGTGTAATTGTACTCAGTGATTTCAACTTTCCCAACATAAATGGGATAGTCATAGTGTTAAGGGTTTTGAAATGCTTCTTGGGTTTTATTTTTGTATCAATGTATAGAAGGCCCAACAAGGGACAGTGCAGTGCAGGATCTAGTTCTGGGCAAAGAAGACGGGCAGGTGTTTAATATGGCAGTGGGGAAACATTTAGTCAATACTGGCCACAACACTGTACAGTTCAAATTTGTTCTGGGGGAGGAAAAAGATGGCTAGCAAAAAATGGCTTTGCTTTGGTTGAAGGCAAATTTTATTAAAATAAAGCAGGAATTGGCCACAATAGGCTGGAAGCAGCATGAATGTCAACAGTGGAGCAATTGTGGGGAGGTCTTCAAAAATGAACTGGGGAGAGTAGAGGTCCAACATTGAACCTTTATGGGGAAATGAAGGAACAATAAATTCAAAGAACCCTGAATTTCTGGGATAATTCAGGACTGAATAAAAAAGAAGAATAGGCATTTTGGCAAGTCCAAAGTGAAGAATTCAGCAGTGGCCCTAGAGAAATGTAGGAAGTGCAGGAGGGAATTTAAGAATGCAATTAGAAGAACAAAAAGGGAACATGAAAAAGGATTTGTGAGCAAGATTAGGGAGAATCCCAAGATATTTTATAAATACATTAAAGGAAAGAGGTTAACCATGGAAAGAGTAGGACCCATTAGTGACCTGTGTGTGAAGTTGCTGGATATTGGAAGAGTGTTGAATGAATACTTCTCTTGGGGCTTCTCTCTGGAAAAGGAGAACATAGGTATGGAATTCAGGAAAAGGGACTGGGAGGAACTTACACAGGTGACACAGAAATGGAGAAATATTGAAGGATTTGACGGGCTTAAAACTGAGCAAATCCCTTGGGCTGAGTGAATTGCATCCCAGCTACTGGGGCTCTGACACATTTTTAGTCCCTCCATGGCCACAGGGAAAGTGTCAGAAGAGTGGAGGATGGTTAATGTGGTTCCACTTTATAAGAGGAGTGGTAAAGATGAACCAGGATTTTTTAGATTACTTACAGTGTGGAAACAGGCCCTTCAGCCCAACAAGTCCGCACTACCCCGCCGAAGCGTAACCCACCCATACCCCTGCATTTACCCCTTACCTAACACTACGGGCAATTTAGCATGGCCAATTCACCTGACCTGCACATCTTTGGACTGTGGGAGGAAACCAGAGCACCTGGGAGAACATGCAAACTCCACACAGTCAGTCACCTGAGACGGGAATTGAACCCGGGTCTCTGGAGCAGTGAGGCAGCAGTGCTAACCACTGTGCCACCGTGCCGCCTGACCAGTGAGTCTCACAAACGTATGACAATTTTGAAAATATGATTAAATATGTGGATGAGGGAAGTTCAATTCATGTAGTGGACAGGGATTTTAGCAAAGTTATTGACAGTCCCCATGGGAGACTGACTGAGAAAATAAAGCACATGGAATTGAGGAAAACTTAGTGAGATGGATTAGAAACTGGCTAGGTAATAGGACTGAAAGGATAGTGGTAGAACTGTTTGAGTGTCTGGAGGCTGGTATCTAGGATCCACAAGGATCAGAACTGGGACCTTCCTGTTTATCATATGCATAAATGATATAGATGAAAATGTCATGGGAGGGGCTGTTAAGCAAATTTGCAGGTGATACCAAGATTGGTTGAGTAGTTAATAGTGAAGAAGGTGATTGTTGGATACAAGAAGATACAGATGGGTTGGCCAGATGGGCAGAGCAGTGACAGGTGGTACTTAACCCTGGTAAATGGGAAGTGATGTACTTTGGAAGAAGAAAGAAGGTGAGGGAGCATTTACTGAATGGCAGGTCACTGGGTATTGTAGAGGAATAGAGGGATCTTTGGGTAATTATTCACCTATTCCTGAAGTCAGCAGAGCATGAGAATAGAATAATTACGAAGGCATATGGGACATTTGCTTTAGTACTTGTGGCATATAGTATAAGAGCAAGGAGGTAATACTGGAGAAGTACAGAGCGTTGATCAGGCAACAACTAGAGTGCTTTGTGCAATTCTGATCACCTCACTACAAGAAGGATATGATACCACTTTAGGGGTACAGAGGAGGTTCATCAGTATATTGCCTGGGATGGAGAAATTGAGCTATAAGGGGAGACTAGATAGAGTTGGGTTGTTGTCTTTGGAGCTGAGAAAATGGAGGGTGGATATGATTGAGGCATAAACAATTGTGAGGGGTATGGACAGGGTGAATAAAGAACAGCTGTTCCCCTTGGTTGATGGGTCAATCAAGAAGGGCAAAGTTTTAGGGTAAGGAGCAGGAGAGTCAGGGGTGTTATGAAGTTGAAGGCATGTACTGTACCTTAAAGAGAGTGGCTGCTGTTTTGCATTGAGAGTTTACAAGCACCTGTCATATAACTAGCTGGCATTCTCGGAGCGTACTGGAAAATTGAAAATATGTAGCATGTGGCTATGAAATAGATGCCTGAGTTGTTTTGGCAGCAATTCAAATTTAACCAATCAGTTTAAATCATAACCCAGGATGCCAAAACCCGATCGATTTTGAATTTATAGTTTTTGCCAGCCTCGAATCAATGAGATGATCCAAATTTTGGCATATAAAACAAATTCAGCGGTTTGAAACTTCGGGAGACCAGCTGCCACAGAGAGTAACTGCCATCTAGAGAGAGACTGCCATTCAAAGCATTCTCTATCAATGGTATCTTTTTAGTCTGAAACATCTTTGCAGGAAAACACAGAAGATGACACACGGAAATCTTCAACTAGAGGAAGACAGACACCGATGAAGACAGCCGCTGTGTGACTTTGAATTTAAGTTGATGTAATTTTTAATACAGATTTTTATGGGAACAGTATACTGGTATAGAGTGGAAGGTAAATAACACACATTTAAGAGAAAGGAGGCTTAGAGTTTAAATGATTGGTGTTTAAGGTTCATTTTTAGAGTTAAGGAATAAACTAAGATTGTTTTCTTTATATAGGGGCATTTGGGAGTTCTCTGTCACTCCTATTTTAACAGATTATGAGGGGAGGTGAGCTTTTCTGTGTTTTTGGTTTAATTAGCAGAAGGATTAATCGCTGCGTCATAACAATTCGGAGGATAATCTAGGATTTAGATAAATTTAGACAGATCCAAGATTTGGACATATCTGAACAGATTTGAGATACAAAAGATTCCAGTAGATTTAAACACTTGCTGATTAGTATCCTAGATGTTAGATAAAATGTAGGTGAGACAATTTGTGTAATTTTGGTTACTTGAGGGGGGTTAAATTAAAAGTGAGAGAAATGATTCTTAAAATTGCTGAAGAGGTTCTGAGGGTTAAAGATGCTTCCCAAATTTGCCAAGAAAGTTTAGAAAGACAGAAAAAGGTCATACTTTTAGAATTAGCAAAGAGGTTAGAATTGGTTTTAACCACGGACAGAAAAAAAGCTGAAATTGTAAGGGAGTTAGTCAAACAGACAAGTGCAGTAGAGTTAGAAAAACTTAAATTACAGTTGAGGAAAATGGAATTAGATGATAAAGAAAAGGAAAGAAGAGCCATAAGAGAGGAAAAAGAAAGAGAGAGGGTTCTTTGCTAAGCAAAGAGAGAGAAGAAAAAGAAAGATTGAGAGAAGAAAGAGAAAGAGAAAGAGAGAGAGAATTTGAACTTTAAAAGTTGCAAATTAGTCACAAAAGTCAAATTAACAGGATGGAGGTGAAGTGATATATACAAATATGTTAAAAGACTGCCACATTTTGATGAGAAAAATATCGAAGCCTTCTTTATTTCATCTGAAAAATTGGCTAGGCAGATGGAGTGGTCATAGAATTTGCAGTAATGCTAGTTCAGACTAAGCTGGGAGGCAGAGCTAATGAGGTATTTGCAGCGCTGAGAGATGAGGGGTCAAGAGATTATGAAGATGTCAAACAGACTATTGTGAGTGCTTATGAATTGGTACCAGAAGTGTATAGACAGTGATTCAGAAACATAAAGAAGGAACCAGGTCAAACTTATGTTAAGTTCTTAAAACTAGATAAGACCTATGAGGCTGTAAGAAAAATTATTCTGCATGAGGAGTTTAAAAACTCACTTCCAAAGATGATAAGAATTCATGTTCATGAGCAGAAAGTCAAGTAGTGAGAAGAGCAGCAGAGATGGCATTCGACTATGCATTTGCATAAGGTAACATTTAGCTTCTGGCAAGAATTTCCTCCTGTGATGGATAGAATTTGGGGGAAGGGGAGATCGCACACTATAAAACAAAGAGTAGAGAACACTGGTAATTGTTTACCACAGGTTAAAAAAGAAGCCCAAGAGGGTGAAAGGGAGGTGAAAGGCTTCAGGTGTTTCCACTGTGGTAAGGTGGAACACGTAAAGTCACCGTGCTAGTCGTTAAATAAAGACAATGTGGGAAAAGAGGCTAAGCCAGTGGAATTAGCAAAAGTCAAAAAGGAAACCCCAAGAAAATTTGAGGAGCTGCAGGAGAGTCCACAGTCTAGGCATGGACTGGGTTTGGAGTTAGTGCCAGATCTCTATAAAGAATTTGCCTCTGTGGGTAAAGTTTACTCAGGAGAAGGGAAAGAAGTTATAAATTTTGAGAGATACAGAATCTAATCAGTCGCTATAAAGTTAGAGATGAAGGTATTTTCACTCTTTCTGACCTGTTACCTGACAGATTGGTAATTTGTGGACAGAAATTTAGCATTCCCCTTTGTAAGGTCAGGTTGGAGTGCCAACTCAAGACTGCAGAAGTAATAGTGGGAGTGATTGACAGAGTGTCAGTTCCAGGAATACAGTTTCTTGGGAACGATTTAGCAGGGTCCAAGGTGGGAGTGACAACCTTGTTGTGGAGAAGCCAAAGGAAAACCAGGGAAATGAAGAGTTAAAAGAAAGATACCCTGAAATTTTTCCAGATTGTGTAGTAACAAGATCCCACTGTCATAAGTCACAGCAGGAAGCAAAAACTAAAGAGAAAATGAAGGAGTTGAGGTTCAGTTAACAAACACCCTGTTTGACATGATGGTGCAGCAAAAACCTGAACAGGCAAAGGGTCAGACAGAAGTGTTTAGTCCTGAAAGGCTAATGGACTCACAGCATAAAGACAAGATAATAAAAGATATACATGTGATGCATACTCAGAAAAGGAGTCAGAATATATCACTGAGGGTTATTATCTTAAAGATAGAATCCGAGGACAAAAATTGAAACCATGGCAGGTTAGCGCAGAGGACAAATGGGCAGAAGTGTACTACATTATGTTGCCGGTACCATACAGCCAGGATATGTTACGGATAGCACATGAACTACCAGTTGAAGCTCACTTAGGTGTAAGGAAGACTCAGGCTAATTTACAAAAACATTCATTTTGGCCTGGAATGCACAAGGATGTGGTTAACTTTTGCCATACATGTTATATATGCCAAATAGTAGCTAAGCCACAGGCAGTTGTAAAGCAAGCACCTTTGTTGCAAATTCCCAATTTCGAAGAACCTTTCACTTGGGTAATGATTGATTGTGTAGGTCCCCTCCTGAAAACTAAAAGTGGGAACCTGTACTTGCTAACCATAATGGATGTCTAGATTGGAGTGGCGCTGGAAAGCACAGCAGGTCAGGCAGCATCTGAGGAGCAGGAAAATCGATGTTTCGGGCAAAAAGCCTTTCATTAGGAATGATCAAGGGCTTTTGTTCAAAACATCGATTTTTCTGCTCCTCGGATGCTGCCTGACCTGCTGTGCTTTTCCAGTGCCACTCTAATCTAGACTCTGATTTCCAGCATCTGCAGTCCTCACTTTTGCCTAACCATAATGGATGTGTCTACCAGATTTCCGGAGGCAATTGCATTACGGAGAATTAAGGCAAAAAGGGTGGTAGAGGAGTTAGTAGCTTTCTTCGCATGGTATGGGCTGCCCAGAAAGATTCAATGAGACCAAGGGTCTAATTTTATGGCTAGGCTGTATAGGGAAGTCATAGATAGCTTAGACATATGGTACTTTAAGTTAAGTACGTACCATCCTGAATCCCAGGGAGCTTTGGAAAGGTGGCATCAGAACCTGAAGACCATGTTAAAAATGTACTGCCAGGATTACCCAAATGAATAGGATAAAGGCATGCCATTCGTATTGTTTGCCATTAGAGATGAATCTACTCAGTTTACTCCCTTTGAGTTAATATTTGGACATGAAATGAGAGGGCCTTTGAAGTTAATTAAAGAGAAATTGACAAGACTGAAGTCTGAGATCTCACACTTGGATTATATATTGGAGGTGAGGGAGACACTAAATCAGATAGGTGAGTTAGCTAAACAGCACCTGAAAAAGGCACAGCATAGAATGAAACAGGCGGCAGAAAGAAAGTTTGAAATTCGGGTGTTTTCCCAAGAGAATGACATCATCTTCTGCCTAGGAACCCTCTAACCACAAGGGATGAATGCAGATTTCCCAGCTTCCTCATTTCCCCTCCCCCCACCTTTTCTCAGTCCCAACCCTCAGACTCAGCACCACCTTCTTGACCTGCAATCTTCTTCCCGACCTCTCCGCCCCCACCCTCTCTCCGGCCTATCACCCTCACCTTAACCTCCTTCCACCTATTGCATTCCCAACGCCCCTCCCCTAAGTCCCTCCTCCCTACCTTTTATCTTAGTCTGCTTGGCACACCCTCCTCATTCCTGAAGAAGGGCTTATGCCCGAAACATCGATTCTCCTTCTCCTTTCATGCTGCCTGACCTGCTGTGCTTTTCCAGCAACACATTTTTAAGCTCTGATCCCCAGCATCGGCAGTCCTCACTTTCTCCTACTAGTGGTAGAAGATCCTTTCAAAGCCAGGTTTAGTGGTCCCAATCAAATTGAGAAAATGTTGAATCTGGTAAAGATGCTGGATAGGAACAAAACTATATCAGGTGTGTCGTATGAATATGTTGAAATCTTACTATAACTGAGAGAAGGAACTGGGATTAGTATTAAATGGTATTAGTTACTGCTCTGCAGAATGAGGAATCAAATCCAGATGTCAGAGAGTTTATGGTGCCTCAAAATACGTTAAACAACGAGGAGATACTTAAGGAGTGGGATTGGCTAGTGAACTATCTATCTCAGAAGCCAAGAATCCAGTTGAAAGTTTGTTGCAGCAGTATGAAAATTCATGCAGGAATAGGATGGGGAGGACTAATATTATTGGACATGCTGTAGAAGTATGGGATGCTGTTCCGATAAAACAACACCCCTATGGGCTTAATCCTTTCAAAGCCACACAGGTCCAGCAGGAAGTGAATGCCATGCTCAACAAAGATATCATTGAACCGAGTCAGAGTGAGTGGAGTTTGCTGATTGTGTTAGTTCCCAAACCTGGCAGGACTCAATGATTTTGTGTGGACTGTTGGAAGGTCAAAGCCGTAACAAAATAAGGCTAATAGCCAATACCAAGATTGGAGGACTATATAGAGACAGTTGGACGAGCAAGTTACATCACAAAGTTGGACTTACTGCGTGGTTATTGGGCGATACTTTTATCAGAGAAATTGAAATAAATTTCTGCATTGTAACCCCTAATGGACTAAATTGATTCAAAGTGCTGCCCTTTCGAATGAAGAATGCACCAGCCACATTCCAAAGATTCATGAACAGAGTTGTGGCTGGGTTAGCAAACTGTGCAGTCTATCTAGATGATGTAGTGATCCTTAGTGAGTCATCGAAGAATCACATGGTACTGTTGGCAGAGCTCTTTGAATGATTAAGAGAAGCAAAACTGGTAATAAGCTTAACAAAAACAGAATTCCACCAATTTTATCTACACCAAACCTTTTGAAACTCTTCAAAGTTGCAATCGATGCGAGCGATTATAGGAGTTGGAGCTGTACTGCTACAAGAAAATGATGATAGAATTGAACGGTCAATTGGCTACTTTTCAAAGAAACTCAATACCCACCAGAGAAAATACTCTACCATTGAAAAGGAATTACAGAGGAACCTCGATTATCCAAAGGACACGGAGGGGGAGTATTTTGTTCAGTTAATCATATTCCAGTTAATCGAACGTCGGATAACATACTTTAGCCAAAGAACTTGCGATCTTGCCGGATAATCTGATATTTGGATAATCGAATGCCGGATAATTGAGGTTCCTCTGTATTGAGTTTGGTATTTGCCTTACAATATTTTAATGTTTATGTGAAGAACAATGTGTTGGAGACAGTTGTGTGCATGGACCACAATCCACTTATATTCTTGGAATGATTTAAAGACAAGAAGATCAGTCTATTTCATTGGAGTCTTAAGTTTCAGATTTTTGATTTACAAATTGTACATGTTGCTGTCATGAAAATGTGAAGATGTGTTATAGCAGATTTAAAGGATGAAGTATGAATAAGATTGAACCAATACCGATATTTATATACATGTATGTGTGCAGAAATTAATATGAACTTAGATTAATGTCCTATGTGTTTCATTGTAATGGGGTTAAGAATTAGAAAAAAGATGAAGCCACCTTTTCATTATGATGGTTCATTTTTTCTTTCTGTGTGTTTGGTTTAATTAGCAGAAGGGTTCACTGTCGTGTTGTAACAGGGGCATTTAGAACATAGAACATAGAACAAAACAGTGCAAAACAGGCCCTTCGGCCTTCGATGTTGTGCTGACCTGTGAACTATTCTCAGCTCATCCCCCTACACTATCCAAAAATCACCCATGTGCTTATTTAAGGATTGTTTAAATCTCCCTAATGTGGCTGAGTTGACTACATTAACAGGTAGGGCATTCCACGCCCTTACCACTCTCTGTGTAAAGAACCTGCCTCTGACATCTGTCTTAAATCTATCACCCCTCAATTTGTAGTTATGCCCCCCCCCCGTACACGCTGACGTCATCATCCTAGGAAAAAGACTTTCACTGTCTACCGTATCTAATCCTCTGATCATCTTGTATGTCTCTATCAAATCCCCTCTTCACCTTCTTCTTGCCAATGAGAACAGGTTCAAGTCTCTCAGCCTTTCCTCATAAGACCTTCCCTCCAGACCTGGTAACATCCTGGTAAATCTCCTCTGCACCTTTTCCAATGCTTCCACATTCTTCCTGAAACATGGGGACCAGAACTGTACACAATATTCCAAGTGTGGCCACACTAGCGTTTTGTATATTTGCAGCATGATATTGCGGCTCCGGAACTCAATCCCTCTACAAATGAAACCTAACACACCGTATGCCTTCTTAACAGCACTACCCACCTGGGTGGCACCTTTCAGGGATCTATGTACATAGACTCCAAGATCCCTCTGCACATCCACACTACCAAGAATCTTTCCATCAACCAAGTACTCTGCCTTCCTGTTATAAAAAAGCTTTCCACTCAGCAGGTAGTGGAAATCTGGAATGCACTGCCTGGAAAGGTAGTGGAGGAAGCTGGAAATCTTAATCTTTTGTAAATATTTACAGTGACATAGTATGCCTACAGTGTGGAAACAGGCCCTTCAGCCTAACCAATCCATCCAGACCTCCCCTAATTAATACACCTAACCTGCACATCCCCTGAACACTATGGGCAATTTAGCATGGCCAATTCACCTAAACTCCACATCTTTGGATTGTGAGAGGAAACCCATACAGACACACGGAGATTGTGCAAACTCCACACATAGTTGCCTGAGGCTGGAATTGAACCTGGGTCCCTGGTGCTGTGAGGTAGCAGTGCTTATCACTGAGTCACGATGCCGCCCAATGTAAGTGCTTCAAATATCATAATATTTGGGATATGGGACAAGTGCAGAAAATTGAGATTAATGCACTGTTACCGGTAGATATGTCATGCAGACTCGACTGGCTGAAGGGCCTTTTACTGCACTGTATGAATCTATGTGTCTGTGAGTGGGGAATCTGCATGAGCCTCAAGGGGATTGTCCAGCATTTGAATAGGGAGCTGCGTATGTAAGTTCCATGTAAAGTTCTCCTTAGGTGTTATTAGTTATATTAAATTGTTGTGTTTTATGAGTTAACTGGCAGAACCAAGCGTTTAAGTTATTACACAAATACTCATATGTATATTCTCTGAACTGCAAATCAGCATTACTTTTGAAGTTTCTTCTGGGGTCAAATCTATCTGAGCATATTTGTCTGTCCTTCATCAACTCAGTTCAATTATTCTTGGCCTTTTCTGCCAATTTTGGAATCTGGTGACCTCTGAATTGTCACAATATTGAGCTTTGCTCACACTGCTAATCTTTCTGATCCATTTTTGTCGACTAAGTAAAATACTTGTAGTTTCCAGGATGAATTGCCTTATCAACATTTCATTTGCAATCTGCAGGAAATAGATAATCTGTTATATGCATTTACTTTTGTTTCTATATGTTGTATCATGCGGCAGAGTAGGCAGGATCCAGGTTCCTGTTCTCGATGCTCATCCATTCCATTTGCTTTTCTTTCTTATTTTGTTCTGTTTTTTTCTTCTTTTTTGTTGGTTTTTAGTTTTAGTTTTTGGCACTACTTACCACATGGGGAAAGCTTGGTTGTGATGGCATTGACAGCAATGGCATTGACAAGAAAGGTAGTAAATGGTTGGAAGGTGGGTTAGTAGGGAACCAGGGTGTGGCAATGGCTGGTGAACCCGGAACAGGTCTCTGGTGTATGGTGGTGAGGAGACTAGTGAGCCCAATGCGGGATTCCAGCGGGCAGTGATGAGGAGGCTGGTGAGCTCTGTGCGGGACTCTGGCAGGTAGTAGTGAGGAAGCTGGTGAACTCAATGTGGGGCTCTGGCAGACAGTGATGAGAAGGCTGGTGAACTCAATGTGAGACTCTGGTGGATGTGGTGAGGAGGGTCGTGAGTTCAGTGTGGGACTCCGGGCAGTGGGAACAAAGCTGGTGAGCTTGGTGTGGGACTCTGGTGGGCAGTGGTGAGGAAGCTGGTCAGACTGGTCTGGTACTCTGGATGGCGGTGAGGCGGCTAGTGAGCCCAGTGTGGGACTCCAATGGACTGTGGTGAGGAGGCTGGGGAGCTCAGTGCGGGACGTTGGCAGGCAGTGGTGAGGAGGCTGGTAAGCTCGGTGCAGGACTCTGGACAGTGGTGAGGAGGTTGGTGAGCCCAGTGTGAGACTCCGGTGGGCGGTGGTGAGGAGGCTGAGTCGAGAGTGTGTTGCTGGAAAAGCACAGTAGGTCAGACAGCATCCGAGGAGCAGGAGAATCAATGTTTTGGGGTGGAGCCCTTCATCAGGAATGAGGGTGGGAGTCTCGGGGGGTGGAGAGATAAATAGGAGGCGGTGGGGCTGGGGAGAAGGTAGCTAAGAGTGCAATAGGTGGATGGAGATGGGGGTAAAGGTGATGGGCTGGAGGTGATAGGCATCTCATCCACATCCCGCACCTCTGCCCTCGAACCCCAACCCTCCAATCGCAAAAAGGACAGAACTCCCTGGTCCTCACCTTCCACCCCACTAACCTCAACATAAATCGCACCATCCGCCGACATTTCTGCCACCTACAAATGGACCCCACCACCAGGGATATATTTCCTTCCCCAGCCTGATCCACTTTTCACAAAGACCGTTCTCTCCGTGACTACCTGGTCAGGTCCACGCCCTCTAACAACTCACCCTTCCCTCCTGGCACCTTCCTCTGCCATCACAGGAATTGCAAAACCTGCGCCCACACCTCTCTCCTCACCTCCATCCAAGGCCCCAAAGGAGTCTTCCACATCCATCAAAGTTTCACCTGCACTTCCACACATGTTATTTATTGTATCTGTTGCTCCCAATACGGTCTCCTCTACGTTGGGGAGACTGACGCCCTCTTGCAGAGCATTTCAGGGAACATCTTTGGGTCACCCACACCAATCAAACACACCGCCCCATGGCCTAACATTTCAACTCCCTCTCCCACTCTGCCGAAGACATGCAGGTCCTGGCCCTCCTCCATCGCCACTCCCTCACCGCCCGACGCCTGGAGGAAAAATGCCTCATCTTCTGCCTTAGAACCCTTCAACCCCAGGGCATCAATGTGGACTTCGCCAGTTTCCTCATTTCCCGTCCCCCCAACGTTACCTCAGTTCCAATCTTCCAGCTCAGCATCGTCCTCATGACCTGTCCCACTGTCAATCTTCCTTCCCACCTATTTGCTTCGTCATCCTCTCCGACCTATCACCTTTAACCCCACCTCCATTCACCCATTGCACTCTTAGTTACCTTCTCCCCAGCCCCACCCCCCTCCATTTATCTCTCCACTTCTGAGGCTCCCAGCCTCATTCCTGACTAAGGTCTCTGGCCCGAAACAATTCTTTGCCCCTCGGATGCTATCTGACCTGCTGTGCTTTTCCAGCAACAATCTCTTGACTCTGATCACCAGCATCTGCAGTCCTCACTTTCTCCTAGGTGGTGAGGAGGCTGGTGAACTCAATGGAAGACTCTGGACGGTGGTGAGGAGGCTGGTGAGCTCAGTGCAGGACTCTGGCAGCAGTGTCCAGAGGCAGCTGATGGAGGGTCAAGCATGGGACTTGGTAATGGCTGCTATCTCAGTGGAGGTGACATCGGCAAGGTAGGCCCAGCAGCGAAAGATGGCACCTGAGGACCAGTAATTCCGATGTTGATTGGGTCTGGCATTGGTGACAGTGAAGCAGTGGCAAACGTTTTATGAACTTTTACTAAGCTACATCTTTCTTTTATTATTCTTAAACTATTCAAAATAGTTCCAGATCATGGCAACACTGAAAACTTTTCATTGTATTTTACACTGTAAACTGCATGTGACAATAAAATAATTCATTCATTCATTCATTCAGATACATAACCTTCATCCTTCTCACCGGTAGGATATTTACACTAATTCCTGTTTGGATTTTAGTTTTGAACATCTTTTGCCAATTTTCTTTAAAAAGTCAACACAAAATAGTGATGAAAGGTTCTAATTGTTTAACAACTTCATATTTTCTGCTTTTTTTCTCCATAAATCTCCAATGAACATTGAAAATACAAGAACAGATACATTTTTATGGATTATGAGAATTGGAAAAGATAAAATTTGAACAATTCCTGTGCTGTGAAATATTTAGAAGCTGATTTGTGGATAAGTGTCAAGGAGTACTGTATATTATTTGCTATTTACTGGAAAAAAACAAGTAATTTTGAAAAGCATGCTCCAGCAAAGAGAAATAAGGTCCTCTTAGGTCATAGATAAACGGACTCAGTTTTGTAAAAGGCCTTGTGCTGAGGATTGCCTAGCAATCCTCTCGGGGCTTTGGGTTTTCACTTTGCCACTAACCTGGATGTTTGAAAATGAAGTCCAAAGTGAAAATAACAACTTCTGTCTCCTGAAGTGTGAGTTGGTCAGTTTTGCTTTTATTTAATTCACTTGTGGGTGTGGGTGTTACTGGGTTGGGGCCAGTATTTATTGGCTGGCTGTAGTTGCCCTTGAGACAGTGGTGGTGAGCTGCTTTTTTGAACTACTGCACTCTTCATGCAGTTTGCCCACAATGCATTTAAGGAGGAAATTTCGGGATTTTTACCCAATGACACTGAAGGAACAGCGATATTTCTAAGTCAGGCACACACAATCTGTTGCTCCTACATGCATACTCATATAAGCTTATGGGGTGAATTTGAGTTTGCAGAATTACATTTTAGTTTGCTCAAAAACTGCATGAATCCATCTAAATCTCTGTAAAACTATACAGTGGGTTTGCCAGTCTTACACAGCATTGGGTCACAGACAGACTTCATACCTATTGTTTAAAAAGCTGAGCGATCTTGAGAATGTCATTTAAAAGAACTTCTGGGATTTACCTATCAAAGAACAGAAACTAGCATATCCCATTATAAAGATGAAAGTTTTAATCCAACGTTGCTTACTACATCACATCTCCATGACACTGGGACTCCTGTGGCTATAAATTCCGTGATCATGAACATGAACATGATCTTAACCTCCACAACAGCCTGATGAAGGAGTGGTGCTCCAAAAGCAAAGAACAGAGAAAAAATCACAAAAAGAACAAAGAAAATTTACAACCCAAGAACAGGCCCTAGGGCCCTCCAAGCCAGAGCCGATCCAAATCCATTGTTTCAACCAATCACCCAATTCCTAAGCATCTGTAACCCTCTGCTCCCCACCTACTCATGCATCTGTCCAGACGCACCTTAAATGAATCTACCGTGCCTGCCTCTACTACCTCTGCTGGCAACGTGTTCCAGGCACCTACCAGCCTCTGTGTAAAGTACTTGCTGCATATATCCCTCTTAAACTTTTCACCTCTCACCTTGAACATGTGACCTCTCGTTATTGAATCCTTCACCCTAGGAAAAAGCTTATCTCTATCTATCCTGTCTATATCCTTCAGGATTTTGTGGCTCTCAATCAGGTCCCCCCTCAATCTCCTTTTTTTCTAATGAAAACAATCCTAACCTACTCAACCTCTCTTCATAGCTCGAACCTTCCGTACCAGGCAACATCCTTGTAAACCTTCTCTGCACCCTCTCCAAAGTGTCCACATTCTTTTAGTAATGTGGCAACCAGAACTGTGCACAGTATTCTAAATGCGGCCAAACCAAAGTCTTGTACAATTTTAACATGACCTGCCAGCTCTTACACTCGATACCCCATCTGATGAAGGCAAGCATACCATATACCTTCTTGACCACTCTATCCACCTATGCAGCCACCTTCAGGGAACAAGTGGACCCGAACTCCCAGATCTCTGCTCATCAACTTTTCCTTAGGCTCTTCCGTTTACAGTATAGTTCGCTTTAGAATTAGTCTTCCCAAAAAGCGTCACCTCATATTTGCCTGGATTGAACTCCATCTGCTACTTCTCTGCCCAACTCTCCAGTCTATCTATATTCTCCTGTATTCTTTGACAGTCCCCAATGCTTTCTGATACTCCACCAATCTTCCAAATAAACCTATTGGACTATAACCTGGTGATGTGTGATTTTTAACTTTGTTCACCTCAATCCAACACCAGCACCTCCAGTTCAAGATTAAACTATTGTTTATTAGTGACAAACCAGTTCTAGCCACAAGTATCTTAAACAATGAACTCTCAACATATAACAAAGGTGCTGATTTATTTGCATGTTGAGGATGTCCTTTAATCTGACGTTTCATTTTATAGAACTTTTCAATGTCTTTATGAAATCTTGACCATGTAAAATGCCTGTTTATTGATGCTGTGTTTTCATATTTCAATGTATCTTACCATCAGAAATTGATGTGGTACTCTGAATACCTCCTTATGATGTCTGAGTGGTTCTACTATTTAATGACGTGGAGTTGCTGATGTTGGACTGGGGTGGACAAAGTTAAAAAATCACACAAAACCAGGTTGTAGTCCAGCAGGTTTATTTGGAAGCACTAGTTTTCAGAGCATTGCTCCTTCATCAAGTAACAAGTGGGGCAGGATCATAAGACACAGAATTTATAGCAAAAGGTCACAGTGTCATGCAATTAAACGATATATTGAACAAACCTAGATTGCTGTTAAGTGTTTCATTTTTTACAATGAGTTGCAGGTTTCGGTTTATTAATATGTAAATCCCAGAACTTTAAGTCACATTCCCGAGCTAACTTAAGGTTTTATTAAAAAAAAGTGACATCTCAGCTCAGATAAAGTATTAAAGGCGTGAAGTTAGAGTCTGTCTGTATTCCAAACTTGAGTCAGACTGGTTCTATTTCCAAAGTAGGAACTTATAAAATGTTATATGGATTGACTGCCTGCAGGTTAGACCATAAGACCATAAGACATAGGAGCGGAAGTAAGGCCATTCGGCCCATCGAGTCCACTCCGCCATTCAATTATGGCTGATGGGCATTTCAACTCCACTTACCCGCATTCTCCCCGTAGCCCTTAATTCCTTGTGACATCAAGAATGTATTAATTTCTGCCTTGAAGACATTTAGCGTCCCAGCCTCCACTGCACTCTGCGGCAATGAATTCCACACGCCCACCACTCTCTGGCTGAAGAAATGTCTCCACATTTCTGTTCTGAATTTACCCCCTCTAATTCTAAGGCTGTGTCCACTGGTCCTAGTCTCCTCGCCTAACGGAAACAATTTCCTAGCGTCCACCCTCACCAAGCCATGTATTATCTTGTAAGTTTCTATTAGATCTCCCCTTAATCTCCTAAACTCCAATGA
>NC_057712.1:132834004-132843857 GCF_004010195.1 Chiloscyllium plagiosum
CTAAAATCCATATATACCACGTCTACCGCTTTCCCCTCATCAACCTCCTTCGTCACCTTTTCAAAGAATTCAATAAGGTTTGTGAGGCACGACCTGCCCTTCACAAAACCATGCTGACTATCCTTGATCACATTATTCCTATCCAGATGTGCATAAATCCTATCCCTTACAATTCTCTCTAAGACTTTGCCCACAACAGAAGTGAGACTCACCGGCCTATAGTTACTGGGGTTATCCCTACTCCCCTTTTTGAACAAGGGAACCATTTGCTATCCTCCAGTCTTCTGGCACTACTCCTGTAGACAACGAGGACATAAAACTTAAGGCCAATGGCTCTGCAATCTCCTCCCTTGCTTCCCAGAGAATCCTAGGATAAATGCCATCAGGCCCAGGGGACTTATCTATTTTCACCCCTTCCAGTATTTCCAGCACCTCTTCTCTACATACCTCAAAGCCATCCATTCTACTTAATTGTGACTCAGTATTCACATTGACAATAATGTCCTGTTCCTGATTGAATACTGACGAAAAGTATTCATTCAGTGTCTCCCCAATCTCTTCAGCCTCCGCACGCAACTTCCCACTACTATCCTTGACTGGACCTATTCCTACCCTAGTCATTCTTTTATTCCTGACATACCTATAGAAAGCCTTAGGGTTTTCCCTATTCCTACCAACTAAGGACCTTTCATGTCCCCTCCTTGCTGCTCTTAGCTCTCTCTTCAGGTCCTTCCTGGCTACCTTATAACTCTCAATCGCCCCAATTGAACCTTCACGCCTCATCTTTACATAGGCCGCCCTCTTCCATTTAACAAGGGATTCCAATTCCTTATTAAACCACGGCTCCCTCACACGACCCTTTCCTCCCTGCCTGCCACGTACACAACTAAGGACCTTTCATGTCCCCTCCTTGCTGCTCTTAGCTCTCTCTTCAGATCCTTCCTGGCAACTTATAACTCTCAATCCCCCAATTGAACCTTCACGCCTCATTTTTACATAGGCCGCCCTCTTCCATTTAACAAGGGATTCCAATTCCTTATTAAACCACGGCTCCCTCACACGACCCTTTCCTCCCTGCCTGACACGTACATACTTATCAAGGACACTCAATAGTTGCTCCTTGAACAAGCTCCACATATCAATTGTGCCCATACTTTGGCTTTACGAATTTTCTCACCGTTTAGAAAGTAGTCCATGCTTGTATAATTTTTTCCAAAGTGCAAGGTTGTATGCTTTTTGAGCAAAAATAGATTGTATCTGCAAATACAGTTCTGCAAAGGAAAATTCACCCCAAAAAGACCTATATGTGCATGCATGTGTACATGTGTGTTTTTGTGTGTGTGCATGCTTGGCAGAGTGTGTTTGTGAATATGATGGAGTATAAACCTGTGAGATGGTGTGTACATGGTTGTGAGTGTGTGTATGTGTGTGTATGAGAGAGTGTGTGTATGAGAGAGGGTCTGCATGAGTGTGTGAATGTGTAAGGGTGTGTGTACCCATGAGGATGGCCTCAACTGGGACCTTGGGTTCATGTCACACTACAGGTGACCCCACTACACTATACAAACTCTCTCTCTCTCTCACACACGCACATACACTCTTACAAACTCACACACTCATGCAGATCCTTTCTCGTACACACGCTCTCTCAGACACACACGCAAAAACGCCCCACATTCACACCCATGCACACACCCTCTCACAGGCTTATACGCCGTCACACTCACACATACACTCTACCAAGCATACACACATTTTTTCACACACACACATTCTCACTCTTGCCATCCTGGAGGTAAGAGGTGTCTTGTGGGAGTAGTTTATGGGACATCTAACAGTAGATTCACTGTAGGACATAGCATACCATAACAATCATCGATAACTTTAACCGATATGTAGATCTGAAGAATCAAATTGGCAAAGGCAGTTTGGAAAATAAGTTAATAGAATATCTTCAGGATAATTAGAGTAGTATGTTCTGAAATCATCCAGAGAGTATGCAATACTAGACCTGACAATGTGCAATGGAGGAAAAGCAATCAATAAATGCATGGTAAAAGAGGTTACAAGTGAGTGATCATAACATTAGAATTTCATATTCAGTTTGAAAGAGAGTAGTCTGAGTCTAGTGTTTTCAATTCGAGTGTATGAGAGCAGACAAAATGCAGTGGGAAATTTTATCGCAATCTTCAGTCATTAGAGTTGCTGTGACAGGTTTTAAAGTGATATTTCACATTTAATATTTAATTTAATATTTAAAGATTAATCTTCTTAAGAAAGGATCTTTCAGAAGGAGGCATCATTTCCTTATTTAGCCATCAATGAAGAAAAAAAATCACATATAAAGGAAAATATACATCTCTGCAAAGATTATTGACAGTTCAGAGAAATGGATAGATTTTAAGAACAAGTATGGAAAGATAGAATCATAAAAAGGCAGAAAGAAAGCAGTATCAGGGAAAGCTACCTAGTAATATGAAAACAGGATTATGGTCTTTTACAGGCAAGTCCAGGGAAAACCCTGGGCATGGAAATTGGGCAATGGGGTGGGGGAGGGGGAGGTTTGGTGATGGTGGTGGGGAGATAGAAGGAGTGAGAGCGAGCATGAATGTGAGAGAGCACACGAGTGAGAGAGAAACCATTATCAATTGTTGGAAAAACCAATTTAGTTCACTAATGTCCTTCAGAGGGAAATCCATCATCCGCAACTGGTCTGGTCGACATCTGACTCCAAAGCCATATCAATGTAGTGGACTCTTAACTGCCCTCTAAAATTGACTAGCAACTCACTAAGTTGCATCAACCACCATGAAGTCTCAACAAAGAAATGAAAATGGAAGGACCACTTGGTGTCAAACCAGGCGCACAGAAAAGACAATAAAGACCCTGCAAAGTCCTCCTCACTGATAGATTGGTGGGGGGGGTGGAGAGCTGTCTCACAGACTAGTCAAGCAGAAGCCTGACCTGTTCACACTCATGGAATCATACATTACTGACAATTTCCCAAACACCACCATCACTATTTCTGAATATGTCCCATCTCACCGGCAGGCCAGCCCCAGCAGAGGTGGCAGCACAAACGCATACACTCGAGAGGGAGTTGCTCTGGGATGCTTCAACATTTTACTATGGAGCACATGAAATCTTGTGGATTCAGGTTAAACATGGGCAAGGAAACCTTCTGCCGATTACCACGTACCATCCTCCCCTAGATGATGAGTCGGTACTCTTTCATGTTGAACAATACTTATCAGAAGCACAGAGGGTGGTAAGAGTGGAAAATGTACTCGAGGTGGGGGATTTCAATATCCATCAAAAGTGGCTGAGCAGCAGCATGACAGATCGAGCCAGTTGGGTCCTATGTAGCAGGTGATGAGGGAATCAACAAGAGGTGAAAACATATAGTTGACCTCATCCTTACCAATGTTCCAGCTGCAGATTCATTTATCAGTAAGAGTGACCACAACACAGTCCTGGTGAAAACAAATCCTGCCTTCATACTGAGAATACCCTCCATCGTGTAGTGTGGCACTATGACCGTGCTAAATGGGACAGACTTTGAACAGATCTAGTAACTCAAGCCTGTGCATCCATGAGGCGCTATGGGCCATCCACAGTAGCAGAATTGTACTCCAGCACAATCTGTAACCTCATGGCCTGGCATATCTCTCAATCAACCATTAACATCAAACAAGGGGATCAACCCAGGTTCAATGGAGAGAGTTCTGGAGGGCATGCCAGGACCAGCACCATACATACCTAAAAATGAGGTGTCATCCTGGTGAAGCTACCAAATAGGACTACTTGCATGCCAAACAATATAAGCAGCAATTGATAAAGTGCTAAGTGAGCTCACAACCAATGGATCACATCGAAGTTTTGCAGTCTAGCCACATCCAGTCATGAATGGTTATGGATAATTAAAAAAACCACTGGAGGGGGCAGCTCTACAAATGTTCCCATCCTCAATGATGGAAGAGCCCAAAACATCTATGCAAAGATAAGGCTAAACCATTCACAGTAATCTTCAGCTACCAGAACCAAATGATGGGTCCTTGTCAGCCTCCTCCAATGGTGTACAGCACAACCAGTTTTCAGCCAATTTGATTCACTCCATGTGATAACAAAAAATATTTGGACACGCTGGATACTGCAAAGACTATAAGCTCTGACAACATTCCTTCAAGAGTGCAGAAGCTTTGTACTCCAAAACTTGCTTCTCCCCTCACCAAGCTGTTCCAGTATAGTTACAACACTGGCATCTCCCTGACAATATGGAAAATTGTCCCAAGTATGCCTTGCACTTAAAAAGCAGAACAAATCCAACCCAGCTAATTGCCATCAGTCTACTCTCGATCATCAGTCAAGTAATGGAAGATGCCATCAACAGTGCTATCGAGCAGCTCAGCAATAACCTGCTCAGTGACATCCAGTTTGGGTTTCACCAGGGCTACTCAGCTCCTGACCTAATTGGTTCAAACACTAAATTCAAAACTATTGAAATCCATGATGAGGCAAGAGTGACAGCCCTGACATCAAAGCTGTATTCGACAAAGTGTGGCATTGAGGAGGCCTAGCAAAACTGGAATCAATGGGAATTAAGGGGAAAAACTCCCTAGTGGGTAGAGTCATACCTGACACATAGGAAGATGGTTGTGGTTGTTGGATGTCTGTCACCTCAGCTCTAGGACAGCCCTGCAGGAGTTCCTCAGGATAGTGTCCTCGGCCCAACCAACTTCAGCTGCTTCGAACAGTGATCTCTCTCTATCACAAGGTCAGAAGTGGGGATGTTCGCTGATGATTGCACAATGCTCAGTATCATTCACCACTCCTCAGATGCTGAAACAGTCCATGTTCAAATAAAACAAAATCTGGACACCATCTAGGCATTGGCTGACAAGTCACAAATAGCATTCATACCACTCAAATGCCAGGCAATGTCTATCTCCAATAAGTAATAAATCCAACCACCACTTCTTGTCATTCAATGGTGTTACCAGTACCATATCCAGTTCTGTCAACATTCTTAGGTTACCCATTAACCAGAAGCTCAACTGGACTTACCTCATGAACAGAAGCGACAAAACCATGTCAGAGGTTAGGAATACTGCAGCAAGTAACTCATCTCCCGGCTACCAAAGCCTGTTCACCATCTAAAAGACACAAGTCAGGAGTGTGACGGAATACGCTCTACTTGTTGGGATGGGTGCAATTCCAAAAATGCTCGGCCCCATCCAGGACTAAGCAGCCCGCTTGATTGACACTACATTAACAAGTAATCCATTCCCTCCACCAGCAACACTCAGCAGCAGCGGTGTGTTTTATCTGCAAGATGCTCTGCCGAAATGTACCAAAGGTCCTTTAGGCAGCACGGTGGCTCAGGGGTTAGCACTACTACCTCACAGCACCAGGGATCCAGGTTTGATTCCAATCTTGGGCGACTGTCTGTGTGGAGTTTGCACATTCTCCTTGTGTCTGTGTGGGTTTCCTCCAGGTGCTCTGGTTTCCTCCCACAGTCCAAAGATGCGCAGGTCAGGTGAATTGGCCATGCTAAATTGCTTATAGTGTTAGGTGCATTAGTCAGAGGGAAATGGGTCTGGGTGGGTTACTCGTCGGAGGTTCGGTGGAGACTTGCTGGCTGAAAGGCCTGTTTCCACAATGTAGGGAATCTAATCTAAATCCTTATACAGTACTTTTCGAAAGACTGAGACGTGGCAGATGGAGTTTAATTCAGATAAATGCGAGATACTGGATTTTGGGAAAACAAATCTTAGCAGGACTTATACACTTAATGGTAAGGTCCTAGGGCGTGTTGCTGAACAAAGAGATCTTGGCATGCAGGTTCATAGCTCCTTGAAAATGGAGTTGCAGATAGATAGGATAGTGAAGAAGATGTTTTGTATGCTTTCCTTTATTGGTCAGTGTATTGAGTACAGGAGTTGGGAGGTCATGTATAGGACATTGGTTAGGCCACTTTTGGAATATTACATGTAATTCTACTCTCCATCCTATCGGAAAGATTTTGTGAAACTTGAAAGGGTTCAGAAAAAATTTACAAGGATGTTGCCAGCGTTGGAAGATTTGAGCTATAGGGAAAGGCTGAATAGGCTGGGGCTGTTTTCCCTGGATGTCAGAAGCTGAGGGGTGACCTGAAAGAGGGGCATGGATAGGATAAATAGACAAATTCTCTTCCCTGGGGTGAGCGAGTCCAGAACTAGAGGGCATAGGTTTAGGGTGAGAGGGGAAAGATATAAAAGAGACCTAAGTAGCAACCTGTTCACACAGAGGGTGGTACATGTATGGAATGAGCAGCCTGGGGAAGTGGTGGAGGCTAGTACAGTCGCAACATTTAAAAGGCATCTGGCGGGGTATATGAATAGGAAGGGTTTTGAGAGTTATGGGCAGGGTGCTGGCAGATGGGACTAGATTGGGTTGGGATATCTGGTCAGCATGGACACGTTGAACCGAAGGGTCTGTTTCCGTGCTGTATATCTCTGTGGCTCTATGACACTGTGACTTCCATCTAGAAGGACTAGAGCAGCAGACAGATGGGATCACCATCATCTTCAAGTCACTCACCATCCTGACTTAGAAATATCAATTCTCCTTCATTGTCATTGGGTAAAAATCCCGAAATTCCCTCCTTAAATGCATCGTAGGTAAATTGCATGAAGAGTGCAGTAGTTCAAAAAAGCAGCTCACCACCACTGTCTCAAGGGCAACTGCAGCCAGCCAATAAATACTGGCCCAAACCCAGTAACACCCACACCCACAAGTGAATTAAATAAAAGCAAAACTGACCAACTCACACTTCAGGAGACAGAAATTGTTATTTTCACTTTGGACTTCATTTTCAAACATCCAGGTTAGTGGCAAAGTGAAAATCCAAAGCCCCGAGAGTATTGCTAGGCAATCCTCAGCACAAGGCCTTTTACAAAACTGAGTCCGTTTATCTATGACCTGAGGACCTTATTTCTCTTTGCTGGAGCATGCTTTTCAAAATTACTTGTTTTTTTCCAGTAAATAGCAAATAATATACAGTACTCCTTGACACTTGACTTATCCACAAATCACCTTCTAAACATTTCACAGCACAGGAATTGTTCAAATTTTATTTTTTCCAATTCTCATAATCCATAAAAATGTATCTGTTCTTGTATTTTCAATGTTCATTGGAGATTTATGGAAAAAAAGCAGAAAATATGAAGTTGTCAAACAATTAGAACCTTTCATCACTATTTTGTGTTGAATTTTTTAAAAAAAATGGCAAAAGATGTTCAAAACTAAAATCCAAACAGGAATTAGTGTGAACATCCTACCAGTGAGAAGGATGAAGGTTATGTATCTGGATGAATGAATGATTTTATTGTCACATGCAGTTTACAGTGTAAAATACAATGAAAATGATCTGGAACCATTTTGAATAGTTGAAGAATAATAAAAGAAAGATACAGCTTAGAAAAAGTTCATAAAACTTTTGCCACTGCTTCACTGCCACCAATGCCAGACCCAAACAACATCAGAATCACTGGTCCTGAGGTGCCATCATTCGCTGCAGGGCCTACCTTGCCGATGTCACCGCCACTGAGGTAGCAGCCAAAACCAAGTCCCATGCTTGACCCTCCACCAGCTACCTCTGGAAACTGCTGCCAGAATCCCACCCTGGGCTCACCAGCCTCCTCACCACCGCCCACCAGAGTCTCACACTAGGCTCACTAGCCTCCTCACCACCGTCGAGAGTACCAGACCAGTCTCAACAGCTTCCTCACCAAGTGCCCACCAGAGTCCTACTCCAAGCTCACCAGTCTTTTCACCACTGCCCGGAATCCTGCACTGAACTCACCAGCCTCCTCACCACTGCCCATTGGAATCCTGCATTGTTCATACACACGCACATCCACACAAACACACACACACATGCGCACACACACACACACACACACAAGCTCTCTTTCATATGCACATAAATATACACCCCGCACTCACAATACATGCACCCTCTCACACATACCCCATCTCTCTCTCTCTCTCTCACAGACACACACACACATATACATACACACTCTATCACGTACACTCACACCCACACGCGCACACTGTCTACCGCTCCTACGTGCACACACATATCAGCTGATGGGGTGAATTTGTTTTGGAGAATTGCATTTTATTTTGCTCAAAATCTGCATGAGTCCATGTAAACCTCTGTAAAATTATGCAGAGGGTTTGCCAGTCTGACATAGCATTGGGACACAGACAGACCTCACACCTATTGTTTAAAAAACTGAGGTATCTTGAGAATGTAATTTAAAAGAACTTCTGGGATTTATACATCAAAGAACAGAAAACAACATTTCCCATTATAAAAAATAAAAGCTTTAATTGAAGATTGTTTACTACATCACGTCTCCATGACACTGGAATCTTTTGGCTATTAATTCTGTGAGCATGATATTAACCTCCACAACCATCTGATGAAGGAGCAGCACTCCGAAATTTAATGCTTCCAAATGAACCTATTGGACTATGACCTGGTATTGTGTGATTTTTAACTTTAATCTTGAAAGATGATCACCAATGCATTCACTGATTCTTGGGGTGGGGACGGTACAGCTCATTGGTTAGCACTGCTGCCTCACAGCACAAGGGACCTGGGGTTCAATTCCAGTCTTGAATGATTATGTATGAGATTTGCACATTCTCCCTATATCTGCATGGATTTTCTCCCATAGTCCAAAGATGTGCAGGTTAGGTGGATTGGCCAAGCTAAATTGTCCTGTAGTGTCCAGGGATGTGCAATAAACATAGTAAATATAGGGTTACAGGGATAGTGTGGGGGCTCTTTTAATGGTCTGTACACACTTCATGGACTGAATGGCCTCTTTCCACACTGTGGCGATTTTAAGATTCTGTCCGTTTCCTTAAATATGACAGCATATAGATTATCAGGCCTTGGGGATTTTACTTGTCTCTAATCTCATCAATTTTCCCAATACCATTTCCTTACTGATTTAGAGTCATAGAGTCATACAAATGTACAGCATGGAAACAGACCCTTCGGTCCAACCTGTCCACGCCAACCAGATATCCCATCCAATCTAGTCCCACCTGCCAGCACCTGGCCCATATCCGTCAAACCCCTTCCTATTCATATACCCATCCGGATGCCTTTTAAATGTTGCAATTGTACTAGCCTCCACTACTTCCTCTGACAGCTCATTCCAACATACCACCCTCTGTGAAAAGGTTGCCCTTTAGGTAACTTTTATATCTTTTCCCTCTCACCCTAAACCTATACCATCTAGTTCTGGACTCCCCACCCCAGGGAAAAGACTGTGTCTATTTATCCTATCCATGCCCCTCATGATTTTATAAACATCTATAAGGTCACCCCTCAGTCTCTAATGCTCCATGGAAAACAGACCCAGCCTGTTCAACCACTCCCTTTGGATCAAATCCTCCAACCTGGCAACATCCTTGTAAATCTTTTCTGAACCCTTTCAAGTTTCACAAAATCTTTCCGATAGGAAGGAGACTAGGATTGTAAGCAATATTCCAACAGTGGCCTAACCAATGCCCCATACAGCCCCAACATGATCTCCCAACTCCTGTACTCAATATTCTGACCACCTTCTTCACTACCCTATCTATCTGAAATTTCTGCAGCTATGAACCTGCATCCAAAGTCTCTTTGTTCAGCAACACTCCCTAGGACCTTACCATTAAGTGTATAAGTCCTGCTAAGATTTGCTTTCCCAAAATGCAGCACCTTGCATTTATCTGAATTAAACTCCATCTGCCACTTCTCAGCCCATTGGCCCATCTGAT
This sequence comes from Chiloscyllium plagiosum, assembly GCF_004010195.1. Taxonomy (NCBI): domain Eukaryota; kingdom Metazoa; phylum Chordata; class Chondrichthyes; order Orectolobiformes; family Hemiscylliidae; genus Chiloscyllium; species Chiloscyllium plagiosum. Next base: position 132,843,830 of record NC_057712.1, read on the forward strand.
CAAGATCCTGTTGTAATCTGAGGCAACC